>NW_010335588.1:16887-26437 GCF_000700745.2 Antrostomus carolinensis
AACATGACACTGTCACTGTTCCATGTGCAAACTGTACTAATCTAGGCACATTTTCTACTGTTTATATAGCTATTAAAAGCAATAAACCCATCCTTTCCCCCCCCTTAAGAAGCTAAAAGGCTATATAATTACTACAGCTTTGGTCTCACAGCAAATTGTTATGTTTTTAACTCTCACAGCAAAAGGCACATAAATAATATATTTGTATTACATGTTCTATTAAAGGTTTTCAATGCAGTTTACAAAAATCAATTCATGCACACACTACTGCTGCAAGATAGGGAACTGCCTGCATCATCCAGTCACTGACAGGCAAAAAATCAGTATTAGCCAGGTGTTAACTAGTCTATATGCAGCTGGGAGGGTTGTGTGACTCTAATGAAACTGATTTTTAATAGGAGATTATTTAAGCTTCTGTAATTTCCTCATGTAGAAAAGGCATGTGCCTTTCTGTATCTGCCTGTATGTACATGGCCATCCAGTAATGAGGGAATGAAATGCATTTTATTCCTGAATAACGGGGGACCCAATTCTGGGCAGAGCAGGAATTGACAAAGATTAATTCATTAACAATTAAGGCTGAGGAATACAGAGGGCTTGAAATGAATGAAAATACAACTCTACACTGAACAGGACACTCAACTTCTTGACGCAAATGCTCCATCCTAACCAGGTTCACTGGGAGTACGGCAGCTTTGTGCTCTGTGGGGCCGAGTCACTCCTCTCTCATCTCTTTCAAACACCTCCCTGATTACTTGCACACAAGCCAGTAATGTGCTGTGTGAAGCCCCTAGACATTCCTGGTTGCCCATAAGTGCACCACTGACGTCCACTTGGGCAGATTGAGAGGGCGTTTTTCCAACAGTCTTGTTAGCTATTTTCATTGGCATCTGTGCAGTAAGGTTTTGGCAGTAATTAGCACACATAGTAAGCAGGGTTGCTTTGCAGCTTTGTATGGTATAAAACTTCTGTTATGACCTTAATTTTGCAATAATCTTAGCATTCAATAAAAAAGAATGCTAATGAAAACAAGTTTATGGGGGGTTAACATGGCAACAAACATAGAAGTGCTTCATAGTTTTAAAAAAGATTGCCAAATACTTTTCTCATGACTCCTCTAAATATTCTAAATTATTTATATTGACCTTCTGAGAAAATCTAGCTCTTAAATTTAAGCTGCAATACCAAATGTAATAGAAGCATTATTAACAGAGTGCTTGCAGTTACATGTCTCATATAACACACTGGTAATATCCTTCATCTCTGCTGTTCTCCTGCTATGCTCACCTAACACATGAAATGTGGGGGCCTTTGTACTAGAAGTGTTAGGTTTTTTGGTCCCTTCCTTTCTCTAGACTCTTTGTAGGTAATGCCCGAGAGTAGGCACAGAGAAGACAATCAGCTGTTAGGGCAAGAGTCACTGGCAGAACAGCCCTGTCCTGTTTCTCTAGGGACAAGGTCCATTCTGCAGGACATTGATTGAACCACTTCATTGTTTATTAGAGATATGTTCTTCAGCTTGAAGTACCCTGGAGGGGATGGGCTTTTAGGGATGGTTTTTAGGGTTTTCATTAAATCTGAGATCTATTACCCAGCAATCCATGGTTGTGAAGGACAAAAGTTCTGAAGATTTATGGGAACATTCCAGTTTTGTGCTGTATAAAAGTGTAGTTCCCAGCCCTCATTAGCTATCATCCCATTAGCACAAAGTATCCACGTCAGTCTCATTTGTATTGAGCCCTGTAAATGTCTGTCTTCACGATTATCAAGCTTTGGTATGGTCCAGGTTTGAACACTGACTGATGCTGCTCACATCTAAGTTAACTCATTTCTGGTTTATGATCAGAGGTTAGACCACATGGTGAGGTGGTAGGAAGAATGAGTGGTGGCACGGACACTCTTTTATTTGAAAAGAGACTGACTGGTGCGGGATGTTTATCTCAGGAAAGGATAAACCAGGCATGATAAACAGATATGACCCAGTCAAGCATCTGCAGTGCTTCCTTCACTAAAGTTCAGCAGTCCCAGCTGGTGTGTCAGAGGGACTTTTCTAAGCCTTTTCTAGCCTTTCTGGTTGGATGGCCAGGCAATTTAGTTATAACAGTACTTGTAAATACTGCTAAACTCGATGCAAATACTGGTGATTTCAACCCTTTTATTCCCTCCCAGGAGTGCCAAACATGGGGAAGGAAATGAAAGTATGACAGGAAAAGCAAAGCAGCTCTTCTCAAGGCAGGCACACTTTAGAAATACACACTTAAAAACATGCTTAACATGGTGCCAGAGAGTAGGATTTAGAGCCAGACCAAACAGCCTGGGGGATGTTTGTTACCACTGTCTATTCTGTAAGCGTATTCAAAGTCAAGTCCCTTGAAACAGCAAAATTTCATCTATTCTCCTTCTAGCCCCGCACCACAGAGCAACAGACAGGTTGTTAGTTCTGGCATCTTTTAATGGAAATGGAAATACTGCAATTTTCCTCTTTACATTACAAAGTTAGTTATAAAATTCATACAGATTGAATGCTAACAGAAGAGTTTGCTAAGACCATTTTATATGTACCATGCACTTTAACTGAATGATCACCTTTCTGTTACTTCCAGTGCCTTGATTTATATCCCAAGAAACTGCCTGCCCTAGATCAGAACAGTGAAAACCAAGTTTTGTGACCATTTTAAGATCCAGTTTTGCATTTCAGCTTTGGACAGGGAGGTGCATCTCCAGATCTCACAGAATCATAGAATGGTTTGGGTTGGAAGGGACCTTAAAGATCTTCTAGTTCCAACCCCCCTGCCATCAGCAGGGACACCTTTCACTAGACCAGGTTGCTCAAAGCCTCATCTAACCTGGCCTTGAACACTTCCAGGGAGGGGGCATCCACAATTTCTCTGGGCAACCTGTTCCAGTGTCTGACCACCCTCACAGTGAAGAATTTCTTCCTAATATCTAATCTAAATCTACAATCTTCCAGTTGAAAGCCTTTACCCCTTGTCCTGTCACTATGTGCACTATAAAAAGTCCCTGTAGGCCTCCCTGTAGGCCCCCTTCAGGTATGCCTCACTTGCTTCTACCACTTTTCAACAAAACTGTCCTGTGCCATCACTTTCACCCAGGACAGATATTCACACTCCCAGATGACACAATAGCTTTGAAAGTCTATTTGCAACAGCTACTGTAGCATGACTTAGGGATTTTGTCAGGGAACACACTGGCTCAGGACTCAAGATGCTCAGGAGGGCTTGCGTTCATCTTGCTGACAAAACCAAAATTGAGTGCAAATCTCCCAGAGGAGGTGACCATGGAAGGCACGAGCTATTGGCGAAACTGTGCATGATATAGGCCTTCATCCAAGATCATTGGCCCAAAACTCAAACACTAGCTTTACAGTCAGCAAGCTAGTGGGCAGTATTTCATTCAGTGGCATTCAGCAGAGACTATTAGCTAATAATTCAAATATACAGAGGGATTTTCTTTCAGACTTTGACTTGAATATGTTTATGACAGTGACTGAAAGTCTGGTTTCTGGCTGACCTGAAATATAACATCATACTAAACTCTGATCTGCTCTTCCAGGTGTGTCAGGGTAACATATGGCTCTGCACTGTGCAGGCTAACCCAAGCGAAAACAGGAGACAGACTAGAACATTAAAAAGCCAAGGTCCTATAGCAAATACTCCTTGAAGCTATTTATTAGGTTTGAAGCAGTGTGTAATTCTGTCCTGGAGTTAACTATTAAAAAGGCAACAGTTTTAAACATTGCCCTGAAATACAAGATTATAAAATGCAAAACAGGTGAACTTGCCATCTGGAGTGGTGCAAGCTGAATACACAGGCACTCACTACATTTAAAACGACAGCCCAATCCACGAGAGGAATTACCAGGAAAACAAAGCAGACAAATGCTCTTTTGATCGCTACCTTGATTTTCCTAGTTCCATGTGCCGGTTGTTTGCCTGCTATCAGGTAAGTGCTCGGTGTGCAATGTGATGGTTAAAAGGCCAGTGCTATTTTTAGCTGTGTACACATTGCAAGGTAGCAGAAATGTAGGACAATTCACACAGGCAAGGCACAGCATGCAGCACACTAACTGCTGCTTGAAGAGCGCAAGGACCACTCTCCCGGTCAAGAGCTGGTTTATAATATCTCCCTGTCAAAATCTAGTCCAAATATATATGCCTTCAAACACAAATGGACAAGTGGAATAGATGCTTTTGTCTGGGGCTCTCTTTAAGCTGCCAAGGGGGTGAGACAGAGCCATCGCGTGACCCTCACAAGCAGCTTCCCAGGATTTCTGACCTGAAGCATTTAGTTCTGGCCATTCTGTTTTAAATCCCGCACTGGCTCTGAGTTCACACAGAAAGCAGAGGGCTCCCAGAGGACGCAGAGCTGGGCAGATCTCCGTCACCCTCAGTCTCCTCACCTACAGCCCAGCAGCCAGGGTGAGGATACAAGGACACAGGCTAGCCAAGGGCAACTCAGCAGGGCCCCAGGCCAGCTCTGGGGGGTTTGCACAACAGGCAAACAAAAGGCATGTGATTTGTTGACAATCAATAATACAGTCTCTCTGCAAATTTTTCCTTCGCATAAGGACATTAATGGGCACATTAATGAGACCTGTGTCCTTCTGGTAAGTTTCTTGGGTATTTGGACATGAAGGTTGCTCCAAGCTGCACTGGATTTGCCATTCTACATGGAGGTGCACGCAGGAGAGGCCAAGCAGTTTTTTGAGCTGCCTTGGGCAATGAAGCAGCTTTTGCTGCTGGGAGAAGAGAGAAAACAGATGTGACTACAAGCTGGTCCTTGGAGGTGCCAGACAAGTTTGATGTCAGCGCAGAAGATGGCCTAGTTCAGAAGGAGAGTAGGTACAACAGAACAAGGAGAGGGAGCTGAGCCCTGCAATGACCAGCCCACATCAGATAACCATCATGCATACTTTGCACGCCTCAAATGGTGAAGGAAGAAGAAGTGTTGTTTGGGGTAGAGTTAAGAACATGACATGCAGCTGGCAAAAGGAAAACATGATTAGGGCTGAATGTTCAGAAACATCTAAGCAAGTTGCACACAATTTAAAATGGGAACACAAGAAAGAAAAAAATTTCTGTGCCTGACCTGCCATTTTACCATACTGCAAATTCTCACTTAACTGCAGAAAAACATTTCTGAGTTCAGTTGAATGGAGTTCCTGCAGAGTTATTAACAGCAAGGCTGAGGGTGAGAGAGGTGGTGGCTTAGCTACCTCTCAATAACTGTCTACAGATTATTTAATGTCTGTAATGTGCTTTAAAGACGAAAACCACTGAGTGCTTAGTAAATTAGAACCAAAAAAATCCCCAACAGTGGCATCTATTAAATTACAAAATAATCTCTCCAGGGAAGCCTCAGAAGTACTGTCACTAAATAAATTTAAAATTGAACAGCTTGAAATATATTTACTATAGGAAAGAGACCTGCATTTGCCCCAAGGAAAAGAGATGAAATGTCCTAAGGCTTCAATAGTCTTTAATCTCCAATTTTTTATCACTCTTTCCTGATGCACAGGGGAGAGAGATGATTATTTAAACTGTTTTTTTTCCTCTGGAGCTGCCTAGTGAAATGTGCTGACAGGTGCTATCTGTCGACTGTGTGCTTCAGGTAATTCACAAGGCAGGCAAGCAAAGGGGCCCACATTCCTTGACAAAAAGCACACACATGCTGGAGGAGAACGGAACTTCTCTTTGAGACCAAGACAAGCTGCCAGTCTGCCATTTCCAAGGCAGACCAGAAAAAATTTTGCCCAGACAGATGCACACAACAAGCAGCAAGCAACAGCTTGGTCAATCCTTGGCTGTCACAGGATGCTCAGAATAAAAGGAAGAGGCAGCCTTTTCTTTTTCCTTATGGTCCTACTGCATCTGGTCTGTGCAGAAGGAGCAGCTCTTTCTCTTGCTACCTCTGACAAGAGCCAGGAGTGAGGATGTTTATATTGCAAATAACAGAGGGAGGGGCAGGAGGAAAGTGAATAGGAGTCCAAAGAGCAAAGTCGGCTGGTGGAAGAAGGGGTTCAGACATTACCAGCTTTTACACAGCAACAAGAGGCTCAGTTGTTTTGACTCCGATTCCCCATCAGAGCTACACCCAGAGCTATCTGGGATGGTTATGTATTGCAGCCCCCATGCTGGGGGCACCTCACTGAACAGCTGCATCTGCCCTAAAAAACTATAGAGAAGGCTAGAGGCTCCAATGAGGTTTTTTTATCCCCTTAAGGTAAGGACTGCCTTGAGTCCCCTGTGAAGCCCTGGCAGGTACTGTGAAGTCTCGAGCATGATTCACAAGTCCCAGGATGGCTGCAAGTAGGGTGAGTACCAGTTATGCTGGAGGAAGTTCCTTTCATTCTTTGACACAAGGTTGAAGTTGTGGGCAGGCCGTTAAGGAGGTGCAGCTCCTGCCCCACCAACAGAACTGTTCTGCGGCTCAGCAAGAAAGAGCAGTGACAGACACTGCCTGAGGGAGGGAGCTGTGGTCCAGTACAGCAGATGCCATCAAAACAGCAGGGAAGGTAAAAAAAAATGCAAATTAACTACTTTTTCTTAACTTGTAGGTAGCTTCAATACTTTTACTATACTACATTTTCTGTCATTACTTGATCATCTGTACGTTTTTGCAGTAAATGGGAAGTACAGCAAAAACCAGAAATAATTCAGTGTTATTACTGAGATGTGTTGAGCGTACCAAAGTCCTGTCTAGGAGTACACACATGGTTCCTCAGCATAATTAGTTTACTGTGGAGTTGCCATATCTGCTTAGCAGTAGAGGACTCATATTGTCCTTTGCATTCAGCAAGGTGATAGATGCTGTAAAGATATTCTTCAAACATGAAGATGTTTGCAGGCCACATAAACCTTCAGGGCAGGGGAAGGAGAGAGAGAGAGAAATGAAAATAGGAACTTCTCAACTGACATCTTAATTTCCAGCTACGTTCTGTGGTCCAGGGTTGGCAGCAGGTGGGAGCTGGGCAAGAGCTGATAAACTCCATTTCCAGAGGCAATCAGACAAGTACCGCTGGGGCAGGCAGGAAGAAAAGACACTGGTTCATTTCAGGCCAGGTATTGTGATACGATCTACCACTGCACGGTCCTTAATGAAATTTTCCAACGCCGCGTCAGCAGTAGCTAATGAGGATGGCTGGCCACTGTCTCACCTTGATCTTTTATCTTTATGGGATCTTAAACTAACTTGTCCAGTCGAGTCCTGCAATTTGCAATGGTATATTGCTGGTAAATCCAAACCTCACCCCATCATTGCCTGTCCTACATTCTCTGAGCTAAAGTCCCCGTACTGCACTACAAAGTGGTGAGCCAGGTACCATCATTCAAGCAAGAAATTTGAGCTGCAGCTCAAAATCCAAGACGCTTGCAAGAGGAAGTTTAATATGGAAAAAGGATCTCACATCACAAAATATTTGCAAGTTAGACATCAGAAATCAATACAGAACTTTACTTCTCAGAGTATTCAGATGCTCAAAATGCATATTTCGCAGTGGTACAATTTTCATGCTCTACCTTAATGGGAAATTACTTGATAACCAACAGCTGCACTGTCAGAACCAAAGTCTCAGTTATGGAGATCTCTCCATATTGAATCAAATTTGTCATTAAAATTCACCAAATGAAAATTTCACTATCAGTAAACTTGACTGATGTACTAGAAGATTTTTCAAGAGGTGTATTGAAACTGAACTAGAAAAGGAGGGCATATTCCAATAAATCCAACAGATTTTTGTAAATTGCATATAAAAATGTTTTTTAATTAGAGGCTTGTTTTATGATAAGGTATGTTAATATACATACTTGCTCAGGGAAAATAAAGTCATGGTACATGTGGCAAACTTCCTTATAAAGGTGTTTGATTCAAATAATATTCTAAAAATAACAATAAATCTTGTTTAATTGCAGGTTTCTTGTAGCATATCCACGTTATGATGCAAAACAATACATTATAGTTTGAATATAGCCTCATGAAATATCTGAATGAAATGAAATATACACTATGTATACATGTAATGGATGAATCAATAACAAACAACTTCTGAGCTTTTCTCTTAATAACCAGTGATCCATTCACCTTCCCTTCCCCCAAAAACATATGGTGAAGAGTAAATAACTTTTTGTGAAACTTATTAAAGTACTGATAGTAAACATTCAGAATAAAAGATATATATTTGACTGAAACTGCTAAATCATAGACATGCCTCCTCAGGATATTATTACATTGTTTCACCTCCTACAGAACAAATAAGGAATTCCTTTTCTTGTAAATAAATACCAAAGCAAAACATGTTGTATCGACTTTAGGGAATTTCTGAGCTATTTTCACCTCCATAGCTTTTCACTGAGTATCTGAATGTGTGATGACAAGTTTTATAAGAAGACATATACTTTTTGTTCAAAGTGGTACAATCCAAATCCTGGTATGGACAAAAGAAACACAACTTATGAGCAAAGCTAAGAATGTATTGTAACTGTAATTGAAACTTTAACTCACAATCATTGAATTATTAACCCTGATCTAATTATTATAGAAAAATAAAAAAATTAGAAAGATAATGCTCTTAAGTCTCAATAATGATGCAGGTGAAACTGTTACACACATCTCATAGTTCTTACCCCTTCCCCACTGTTACACTCACCTTTCCACTGCCCTCCTGCATCCTAAGGTGGCTGGCCACAGACTATGTCTGAGGTTTTACACACACTGGATGCTTTCTCTTTGTTACCCCTAAAACCAGTTTTACCCAGTTCCCAGGTCTGCCTTTATTTAACTAGCAGTAATTGACAACTGATCCATTGTCTATAGCTCTGGGATCTCAAGTATCATCCCATGCCCTCTATTGGCATCTCATATCTGTACTCCTCTGCAGTGCATCCAGTAGCTTTCCTCTTGAGGCCTCTGCTGTGATACCATGTTTATAGTCCTCTACGCTGCATCATTTTGCTAGAAGGAACGTTCTTTGTTCTACATAAAGTAACTGCTTGTTATTCTCAGCTACATAAAACTTATGGTTATATCACACAACTGTACAAAGCTAAGCAAAGTAGAACAAATTGTGTAATAGTCACCTGGTTACTGGGAAATTGCAGTTGCAGCTAAGGAAGCTAAAGCAAAGCCCCTGGCAGGCCAAGACAAGCCCAGACAAAGCGTTAAGTCCTAAGGCCTCACAGAGCTCCTTCACAACCTCTGGCCTGTTACAGCCCACAGCAATGTGTCTTACCATGGATACAGTAAATACCCAGCTACATGGCTACACAATGTTTGGATGCACGACAGACTACAAACGTAGTCCATCCTTGAACAGCTCCACCACACAGTCCCAATGCCTCACAAACAGCCAGAGAAAGGAACTGGATCATTCAGACTCCTCTTGGTAGTCACTTCATTTTAATGAAGTGATTAATTTCTCGTTGCTACTAGTAACAGCTGTATCTATCCTGACCTAGCTGTGCTAATTGGTGACTCTACTGTTTGCCTCCTACCTTGAAGAAGGTCAGCCTGCTTTAAAAGGGGGGGGGGGGGG
>NW_010335588.1:26466-32687 GCF_000700745.2 Antrostomus carolinensis
CTTACAAGGCTTCTTTTGTTTGTGACTGTTTTTTCCACACACTTTAGCCCAGCTAAGAGCATGCAAGAAGGTGTTTCTTCAGGAGCAGAATCTGGCTTAATATTGAGCCATAAATAGGCCACTAGACCTAGGAACCAGTTTAGCTGGGTTCTCTTCCTGGTTCTTCAGCAGTTCCTTACATGACCTTGAGGAAGTCACTGGTAATCTGTGACTTGGGGCTGATCTTCCTCCTGACAAGTTTGGGCATTATTGTCACTTAAGACCTTATGACAGTGCGGTTCAACAGCTATAGATAAAATGTGCTATTTAAATGCAAGCTACTATTTTATTTTCCACAACAGTCATGTCCAAGCTGCTTTTGTCATTTCTGACGTGGACCCTTTTAACTTGCACTGTAATGCTGCATCAGCCCTGAATGCTAGTTCCCAGTGAACAGTCACCTGAAGCAAGTGCTGTGTGCATGGCTGGATGAGCTGCAAGAAAGAAGTTGCCCTACCTTCCTTACTCCCATTTTTGACAGCAAGCCAATCATATTCTAGAAGTGAGCATTAGGATGCTGTGCTTTTCATCAGCATCCCTCTGGGAATAGCCTAGGACAAAAGAGGAAGGAGGGGAAAATCACAATACTTCATGCTGTAGCTCCTTTATTTTTCTTCCCCTAGTCCTGACCTCGCCAGCTTCAAACTAGCTCCTGCTGTGCAGCTCCCTACCACACTCTTAAAGAAACTCCTGTGCCTCAGAAACACATGCTACTTGTACTCAGTTCATTTGTTCTTCATTTTAGACCAGACTGAATAGAACTTTGAAGCAAATGAAAATTCACTATGTTTAATGGAAAGTTCAAGGTCATAAACATGTCCAATTTAATTGACTTCAGAGAGAATTTCCTCAAATTCTAAGTTCCCCCTATCCTGACTGATTCCAGCTCCCAATTATAGTATCATTTCTATATCACTCTAAAACAAAAATACAGAGATGCCCATATTCGCAATTACTCCCCAATGCTTCCTACAGTACAAGTTTTTCTAAGCTGATGCTTGTCAAAAGATGCTTGGGCTTTCTACCCACTGATACCTGGAAAGCAGATTCCATCAGGACTACATGTCAAAGTGGAGACTTGGAGTTACAACAGGAAAAAAACATAACCCAAAAAACCCCCCTGTTTTTGTTTAACAGGATTAGATTCCCTGATTGGCTCAATGCAATTATGAGTATTGCTATATGCATTGGAATATTACTGCATCTTTGTTTTCTGTGACATACCCTGGTGTTTTATGCTGCTTCTGATGTATGCCCTTCAGGTGTGAAGGCACTGTTAAATGCTCATGAACTTTCATAAATTATAAAAATAACAGCAACTGTACATTAATTACTCCGTTTTATATCTGATATACACTAATCTTTGTAAACAGGAAATGTGCAAAGCATTCTTTACTGTACCATTTAGGAGAAATTATGGCAATAGATGACTGTTTCTATTAGTGATTATTCCAGAAGCAGAAATTACTGAGAAGTGTAGCTGTTATATGAGTGGTTTGAACTATAGCTGTAGGCTGAGTCTCAGTCAGAGCTTTCTTAGTGAAATTATTATTTGAATCTTCTAAATACATGATGCTATTAATCTCCACTCTCTTCATAATAACTCTTGAACTTATCTTCTCTTCTTAGGGTATTTGTCATCCCTAATTGCTGAAGTTAACCAGCTTAACCTGTGTGCTCCCAAATGGGTCTGATACCTCAGCACAGAGGCACTGCATGCACAAAAAGTCTAAACTGCATCTTTCATTCATTTTGCTCAAAAACAAATAATTCCTGAGGGCTGTTCTCAAATGGAAACATTGCCACATGATTCAGACACTCCCAAGTGTTTTTCTTTACTAGACTTTATATAGCATTTGTCTCCAGAGCACTTCTGCTCCTTTGCTTATGACAATTTATGAAAGCAGGCCTGCACAGAGAGGGCATTTCATGTTACAGCATAAAGGTTACTCAGCCCATGCTAGCCTCTCTCCAATTTATTTCTAAGTACTCCTATGCAAAGGTCTTCTATAATTAGTCCAAATACAATCAATTCATTGTTTACCCATGTTGCAAAGCAGTCATTCAGGACTGTTACATACTCTGAACTGATTGAGCATGGGCATTACTTTATCTCCAGGGGAGATGATGATCAGCATTTCCCACCCAGTTCCTGAGATGTCTTTACTAATTTATCTTAATAACATCTTTGTGTTTTGACTCAGAAGAAAAGAGATCAAAGCAGAGAATAAGGCAGGCACACTCTCAAGATTAAAACTGGCCAGAGGCAATCGGCAGAGCAAGTAAACAGCTCTTCAGCAGACTGAAGAAAAGCCTGGTCTAACGTGAGCATTTTTGTGCTCCTGCAAGCTCTCTTCCAGTTAGCCCAGTTGGCTTGGGAGGTCACGTCTGCTGCTCACACTATGTCTTCTGGTCATCCCATCTCTATTGCCCTTTTTTACCCTTGAACTTTGTTAACCAGTAACATTACAACAAACCTTGCAGTTACTTTTCCTTTTCTCCTTAATAAGGCAGCATAGAGCTGTATTCCTTATGGGAACAGGGGCTCATCTTACGAGTACGCCCCGGCATGCTGAGGTGTACTCACCCATCAACCTGAGGTGCAGTGCTCAGTCCCCTTAGCATAAGGTTTGGGCCTTAAAGGGTCAGTGTATTTCCGTGTTTCAACACTATCCCATTTCACTTCAGCAGGAGTAGAGGACTGAGCACACAGGAGGCAAGGCAGCTTATGTTGATACTTAGGTTTGGGATAGGTCACTTGGTACCTTGCCATTCCTGATGGTCTTCTCTGTTCAGATTTTCTCATCTCTGAGAAACAAAATTGCTTCACTGTAAGTTGGCTCCATGTCACATCTTGAATGGAACAACCCAATAAGAAGAGAAAATGTGAAGGAGATTGCACTCCTTACCTTTCTGCATAAGAGCCTAAAATCTAACTCCTCCTTATTTTCTTGGTGCAAATAGTATATATAAATATACAAATATACACTATATTGAGAAGACATACTTGATGCAAAGGAGCTCTTCAAAGTGTTCATTTTAGCTTCCATTGGAGCTTGATTTTTGAAGTGAACTTTGCTTCCAGTGAGCTCAGGAGCCACTGCAATATAGTTTAAAAATGATTTGGGTTTTTTTAATCAATGAGCCTATCCTAAGCTCCCATCTTGCTCAAAGCCAGAGGTGGACAGAAGCAGCTCACCTTTCACTGAGAATCAATGCATACAAATGCAAGGTCATGTGCCTGGGAACAACAAGGGACAATTCCTGTGGAACAGGGAGTCGCATCCTGCTAAGCAGCAGCTCTGAAAAGGACACAGGAGGTCACAGTGGAAGAGTACCCAGGTATCAATAGCATGTGCTATAACAAAAGGAACACTGCTGCTGCCTGTGTGGTAGCACACTGAACACAGAAGCCATACTACCTCCGTATTTGGCAGTGATGAGAATGTTGCTGACACACTTGAGCCCAGACCTTGTCTTTGAAGCACTAGAGATGCCGGAAAGGCATTTGCAGTTTGTGAGAACTGTCAGTTTTACAGGTGCCCTCATCTTTCTTCTCTTCCCAAAGCTTTGCACACACTACGGACATCTTCTTTGCTAAGAGCCAAGCTGTGATGGAGCCCAACACCAGGGGAGAGAATCACAGAACGTTAGGGATTGGAAGGGACCTCGAAGACTCTAGGCAGCTTTTAAAAATTACATTGGGCATGTCCAGCTGTTCTTGTGCTGAATGTTTACCTGAAAGGCAGAGACCAATTCAGCCAGTGCCTTCATATCTGCTGCTAAGAAAGGAACAGGGTGGAAAGCCAGCACTAGCCCAAAAGAGGTGAGCAGGACTCTCCAGTGTGTGCTGTTCTCCAGAGTTCTGCTGTGACCCATAGCTAGAGAGAGACAAGCTAAGCTTAACCTGGGGAGCTTTAAACGAGAAATGAATTTTCCTCCTGGGTCACAACCTGACTGGAGACCAGAACTTGAGGGATCCTTTGTGGAAAGTTTCTCACAGTGCTGGAAGCCAGGTCCTAGAGCACAGGTGCTGAAGGAACGAGGAATGCAGCCCCATGGCATGTACGGGGCCTGGGATCAGCTCCATTCATTCCATCACAACCTGCCATCATGGGTGAGCCCAGCACTGACTCTGTTTCCTTTAGGAAAAAAACCCTATTTCTGAAGTCTCATTATTTTCATTTTCCCTTTATACAGTACTGCTTCCACCCCTACAGATTTTATTTGTCACTCACTTACATCTTTCCTTAGATTCATGGTGAAAATAGGCCAGAAAGGTAGAAATACTATTTGAAGAAATTCACCCTCTCAAAACTGCTTCTGACAGCTAAGCGATATGAATTGCCCAACATCTAGCTATTGCTTTTTAACCAGCTAGACATCTAGCCACTGGTTTGGTTTTTGTTGTGGGTTTTTTTTTTTTAACCAGCTAAAAGGCCTGCCAGATTTATCACCATACTCAGGGTTCTGCCGTTCATGTCAAATCAAACAGCCACAGCTCTTTGGAGCTACCACTAGGCCCACTGGAGCCTCTACAGAACTGGATTATCATCCCTAATTACAATTTTTCATGACAAAGTAGCTTTAATCTCTCTGCAAGGCATGTGTCAGCCCTGTTTAATCAGGGAGGAAACCGGGCAGAGATGAAGTCCAGGTAACTAGCTCTTCCCTTTCTCCTTGATGTGGCCTTGGTAGGGCTGATGTCAGCCCTTTATGTGGAAACGTGGACTGTACCTCACTTCCTACAAGGCTGTCCGCACTCAGGCTGGGAACAGGCAAGCTCCCAGAGTCGCAGCAACTAAGTGCTTCCAGAACTGCTCTGATCATCTGGCACGTCCTGGGCCTCCCACAAGGACAGCAGAGTCCTTGTGTCCCCCATGGCACTGTGCTACTTTGAAAACCCAGGAGGACCAGCTCAGCACAGGGCCTTCTCTCAGTCACCTCTATTGAGAGGGGACGGCCAGTCTTTTGAATCCTGTGCTGACACTGTGGAAAATAGTGTGTCACTATCACCAGTAGCACCTCAGAACAAGTCAGCGTCAACTTGTGCTTGGTCACTCCCACACAGGACCATCAGTGGTCCCTCTGGACACAACAGCAGCGACCCACAAAAACCTGCCTCTCTGGTTCCCTCTCCAGCTGCCTTACTGGGAGGAAAACTGGGATTTAATGACTGAACTCATACAAGTGACCTTCAGGCAGTATATCATCTTTTGGCTACATCACTAAAATTAAAAAAAAAACCAACCCTCATACTAAGGTAGCTTTTAATTGTACATCTTTCATCATTCCAAAGAGCTGTGTAAGTATTGCTCTGTAGGTCTTGTACTAGAAGGTTTCTTTCAATTTTTATGGCATTTCTTTGATATCGCAATAACTTATGTCACTAAACATGGACATCAACACTGACCAACATTGTTCTCACCAGTTTTTGTACAGTGAGAAGGTCACTTCCCTGCTAAAATCAAATCGCATGTTTCTGTGATGTAAAACTGAAGCTGATGTTTCAGTCACAGTGGGTAGGACAACCTGAAGAATGACAAGCTCTTTCCAGGATCTGGTTTGGCTGCTCATTTTCTGAAGTCTAGTTGCTCATAACATTTTCTTGGGAAATACTGTACTTAATACGTTTTCTTTCTAGTATGAAAAGCAGCCCTCTGAAAATCATGTAAGCTTTTGACTATTTTACCTACAGTATTAGAGAAAATAGGAGAGAAGAAGGAAAAATTGAAAACTCAGTAAACTGGAGGGAAAATGATGAAAAAGGCTTCTACTCTGAAGAGCCACTAGAAGCAATGTACAGTGACAGCCTCTGGGTTTTGATTTTTTTTTTTTTTATGGAAATCATGTGCTTACATGTTATAATGCCAAGTAGTGGTGGTATGTTGGATAGCTGTGCTAGATAACATGCATATCCTTGCAATATGTGATAAACTAACTTACCAGCAAATTCCCCTTCATGTGTGCATGTATACATATGTATTTTGCTTTGAGGTTATGTTTTTCCAATCAGTTCTAATTTTCTTGACTGTGGTATTTGCTTTTTGATTAAAAAAAAAAAAAAAATGAAACAAATATCACTTACTTTACTCCCCCCTTAACATTATTAAGGAAAGCAGAACAGCTCTACAAACCTGAGCTGTTAACTTTCATGCAATACGCTAGGCACTCAACGGTTC
>NW_010335588.1:32706-32986 GCF_000700745.2 Antrostomus carolinensis
AGCAGCTTCAGAGAAAAAAAGCACTCACTGTACAAAATTAACATATTTTTACGTAAAAATACCCCAGTCACATTCTATTTCCACCTTTTTTCACCCAAGCCTGTACCCAGGAGTACACAGACCTCAGCACACGCGAGGTGCTAACAGCCTCAAGGCAGGGAGAAGTGAGCTGGGGTTGTTGCTTCATGTGCATGTCCCTCTTGCAATGTGTATTAAAGTACTGAAAATGTGATTAAGCTGGTTTTTAAGGTAGAAGCATAGAATCATAGAATGGTTTGGG
>NW_010335589.1:0-520 GCF_000700745.2 Antrostomus carolinensis
TGGGGCAGGGGACACGGTGAGTGCCAGGGCCCCGCTGCCATCAAACACCCCGGTGTGGGGTACAGGATGGACACAGGGCCAGGAGAGATGGTGCAAGAGTGGGACAGTGCCGAGCTGGGGACGGTGCCAGCAGTGCCGTGCCTGGCAGCCCAGGCTGGGGCTGAGGGACGGTGCTGGCAGGTGGGGAGCCCCGGGCTGCTGTGGTGTGGGAGGGGGACAGGGGCAGAGTCCGGGGCCCCTCGGCCTCGCCTCGCCGGCCCGGGCCCCACGGTGCTGGGCAGGGAGGAGGGAGGGGCGGGAGGGCTCATCAAAGGGCACTTTGGTCTCTGATGAAGGCAGTCCTCTCACTGTGGGCCTCGTACTCCTCACCGTCCGACTCGGAGGGGCCCTCCTCCTGCCAGATGTCAGAGGGCAGCCCCTTGTAGGAGATGATCCCGCTGTCCAGGGCATAGACCTTCACGCCCCGCAGGCTGAAGCCTGAGCGCGCCTGCAGCACCAGGAAGACGGTGACGAAGATGAC
>NW_010335590.1:0-2748 GCF_000700745.2 Antrostomus carolinensis
TGTCCCCTGCTCCTATTGCATTATCCTGTCATAGGTGGTTGATCACTCAATGAACAAAGCAGGAGACTGCACATTTAGCACAGGCCAAGAACATGGACCTGGACCAGCCTGGAAAGCTCACAGAGCTTCATCAGATGCACAGGAAAGTGTCGAGGTGGGTTTGAACATCTCCAGAGATGGAGACTCCACACCCTCTCTGGGCAGCTTGTTCCAGTGCTCTGTATCCATCAAATGGTCCTTGTGGTCTCACCACTGGTTATTTAGCAGGAGACAGAAAATGGAGGGCAGCAGTGATGCCATCTGGATGGTGGTAATGTTGGACCTTCTCCAAGGTTCCTCCACAGATGAGTGATCCCACCCAGAGCAAAGACCAAATCCTGGATGTTGGTCTTTGGATTGTTGGTTGGTCAAAGACCAATTCTCCAGGCTGAACAGTCCCAGCTCTCTCAGCCTCTCCTCACACGGGAGATGCTCCAGCCCCTCATCATCTCTGTGGCCTCCACTGGACTCTCTCCAGAAGATCCCTGTCCCTCTGGAACTGGGGAGCCCAGAACTGGACACAACACTGCAGATGTGGCCTCACTAGGGCAGAGCAGAGGGGGAGGAGAACCTCCCTGGACCTGCTGGTCACACTCTTCTCAATGCCCCCATTTCAAAGAGCCTTGTGGCCTTTTACAAATCTCCCTTCCCAACGTTTCCATCCTCACCTACCAGCAGCAGCTCCCTTGACCCCAGCGTGAGGTCATCACGTTAGAAACCACCACAATCCCCATGAGCAATAACCCCAAAGAAAAGTGTGCAGCAAACTGCCAAAGGGATGGAAGGGAACAGCCAGGAACTCCAGACTCAACACCAACAGCTCCTTCCTTCTCCACTCAGGACACTTTTGGGCAAGGAGAAATGTAAAGATGGAGGTAATTTTCTTTACCTGTCAATATAAGGAACGTATCTATTCCTGTTTGCAAAACCCAGGCTGATTTGCATGTAGATAATTATTCCACAGGTATTATTCCCCATTCCCAGTGCCACAGCTTAATTTAAACACCATCCCAACAGCGACTCCACCTGTATTTCAAACACAGGGTGATAATTTCACACAGGCCCAAAATTTTCACAGCATCCCCCCCAAAAATATCTGTGCACCTACCCCCAGGGAGAAAAACAACCTCCCTGTTCACTGTGGTTCCCAAAGGCAGGGGGAACAGGGTGGTGTCATCCCTCCCCTGGCCCTAAATGCAATTTTTTTAGTGTTTCAGCATTTTTTTTTAAGTGTTTCAGCAACACAAACTCATGAAACACAAGACATTCAATCTTTGTTTGCTCAGGACGAGGCGTTTGTTCAGAGGGGATGACTTGCAAAGTTAAAAGCAAGAGAAATCCTGCAGCAACCAGTCAGCCAGCGCTGGTTTTTCATCTCAGCACAGCCACATCCAGTCAGAGAAGCAAAGGAACTGAGTGGGTGAGGAGTAGCTACCATCAAGAGTTATGAAAATAAAACCATTCCCATCCTGTTTATGATTTTATTTTGGTCCTTATCTTTCATGTTTTAGTATCTTGACCAGGAGCTCCGCTCGCTTTAGCTCCTCACACCCAGCTGAAGTGAAACCTCTACATCACAAACCTTTTTGGTTCTTAGAATCATGGAATGGTTTGGGTTGGAAGAGACCTTAAAGCTCATCCAGTCCCAACCCCCCTGCCAGCAGCAGGGACACCCCCCACTAGATCAGGTTGCTCAAAGCCTCATCCAACCTGGCCACAAACACTTCCAGGGAGGAGCAGCCACAGCTTCTCTGGCCAACCTGAGCCACTGTCTCACCACCCTCACAGTGAAGAACTTCTTCCTAATATCTCATCTAAACCTCCCCTCTTTCAGTTTAAACCCATTTCCCCTTGTTTTGTCACTCCCTGCCCTTGGCCAAAGTCCCTCCCCAGCTTTCTTGTAGCCCCTTCAGGTACTGGGAGGTCTCTAGAAGGTCTCCCTGGAGCCTTCTCTTCTCCAGGCTGAACAGCCCCAACTCTCTCAGCCTGTCCTCACAGCAGAGCTGCTCCAGCCCTCGCATCATCCTGGTCCACGAGGTGATGTGGGAATGCAGGAGACAGAGAAATCGAGGATTTGCAAGAACTTATTTGTACTTAACACTTTGGTCTGTCAGGTTAAGAATTAAGTAGCAGGAAAACATCTTCTCTTTGATTTCAGGTAACGACCAGACACGTAAGCACTGCTAAAAAAAAAACAGCTTGCAACATTTGGCTTTGGATATTATGATATTTAGATGAAATTTACACTTCCTCAAGCAGCAGGAAAAGATGGGAAAAGGGGAATTGTACCACTGATGCAACCAGAAATCACACCAGCACCATAGAAAACTGATAGAAAACCAGTCACAGCCGTTTTAATGGCCCAGGTACAAGCTTAGAGCATCTCATACTATGGAAACAGTTAGAAAAACATCCAGACGCTGCTTTTTTTCCCCCTCAAGCACATAAAATAACTCATTTCCCCCTGAGGTATCACCTCGTTGAGGTCATGAGGTGATTACCAGTGGGGGGGGGGGAAAGAAAAGAGGCAGCAGCTCTAATTAAAAGCGGGCAGGAGCGACTGGGAGGAGGAACATGAACCTGCTCCGATGTTGTGACACATCGGGAAAGAGCGAGGTCCAAGCCTGAGGCTGGGAAAGTCACTCCGGAGCCCGGGGGAGGCTGCGGACACACTTGGGCCGAGGTCCCCGGGTCCAGGATGCCGTCAGC
>NW_010335591.1:0-7255 GCF_000700745.2 Antrostomus carolinensis
TTCCGGGCGTTCTACCTGGAGGGGCTGTTCACCGACATCACGCTGCAGAGCGCGTCGGGGGTCATCTTCCACTGCCACAGAGCCGCCCTCGCCGCCTGCAGCACTTACTTCAAAGCCATGTTCACGGCCGATATGAAAGAGAAATCTAAGAACCAGATCAGGCTCCCCGGGCTCAGACATGCCGTGCTGGAAGCCCTCGTCAATTACGCGTACACATCACAGATCCAGATAACAAAGAGAAATGTCCAAAGCCTGCTCCAGGCTGCCGACCTCCTGCAGTTCGTGTCAGTGAAGAAAGCCTGTGAGCAGTTTCTGCTGAGGCACCTGGATACCGACAACTGCATAGGGATGCACTCCTTCGCCGAATACCACGATTGCTCCGAGCTAGAGAAAGAGTCCAGGAGGATATTGTTATGGCAGTTTGAAGATGTGTGGAAGCAGGAAGAGTTTCTGGACATTGGCAAGGAGAAGCTCTCTTTTATCCTCTCCAGGGAGAATCTCAATGTTTGGAAAGAAGAGGCAGCCATTGAAGCTGTCGTTAAGTGGGTCGCACACAACGTGGAAGAAAGAATTGAAGATGTCTATGAACTGCTGAGCTGCATCAAAGTGGACTTGGATAACATGTATTTGAGGTCAGCTTTAAGCCTACAGAAAAAATGCCGACTTAATGACAATAAGATAAGATCACTCATATACAATGCCCTGAACCCCAATCCCAAAGGCCCTTCCAGAAGACCCACAGCAGCCATGTACGTGATCGGAGGATATTACTGGCATCCCTTATCAGAAGTGCATGTTTGGGATCCTTTAACCAATGCATGGGTCCAGGGGACAGATATGCCAGATCACACCAGAGAGAGCTATGGGGTCACCAGCTTGGGACCAGACATATATGTGACGGGAGGTTATAGAACAGAGAGCATCGAGGCCCTTGACACTGTGTGGATATATAACAGTGAGAGAGACGAATGGACAGAAGGCTGCCCCATGCTCGATGCGAGGTATTACCACTGCACAGTTTCCTTGAGTGGATGCATCTACGCGTTGGGTGGTTACCAAAAGGGAGCTCCTGTGCAAGAAGCTGAGTTCTATGATCCTTTAAAAAAGAAATGGCTTCCTATTGCAAATATGATCAAAGGTAGGTAAGCTCTTGTGTGCTGTCTGGCTCAAATGTTGATCCTTTTGCATTTGCCACTTTGAAGTGCCATGGGCGCATTTAGGATTTGATCCAAATTCTAGGGAAGTTCATGGGAATCTCCTGTTAATGTTGGTGGGCTTTGGTTCAGGTCTTTATTAGCCAAACAACTGCAAACATCCAAACACTATGCTGGGCTGTGCCACGGAACGCTAGGGTGGAAGAGCAAGTGGTAGTCTCAGTTTAATTTTTCCTTCTTTCAGGAATAAAATTTCTGTTCAAATTAGAAAACTACCTGGGATTAGAGTCTATTCAGTAAATGGTCAAAAAGCAAGCTCCAATAAAGGGATTGTATTATTTTAATGTAAAACCAGATTACTAAGATTTTCTGTGCAGTCATTTAAAAGGTGACATCTTCATTTAAAACTTCTTGCATGCATATTTGGATGATGCACGTATTTCAGTGCATCATCCGTTCAGGATCCTTAGTTTAGTCTTTAGTGTGAGGACAGTGATAAGCACTAACTAATACCTGTTTCTTGCAGTGAAAATAGCAATCTGTTAAAAATGTATGAATTTGCATCACAGCCTAACTAAAAAATAAAATTTACAAACAGTTATACATTTTATCATACATTTTTATAAATTAATGCAATTATTTACAATTAATTATAAAATTTTACTGTAAGTTAATGCAACGGAGTATTTTTCTACATATGTGAGAGGTTTTGGAGGTGTCTGTAACAGTAAAAGACACCTGCCACGCTCCTGCAACTTTCTTAATTGTTCACGTGTTTTCCATAAACATTGCTATTATTCTCTTTTTATTTCCTTTAAAACCAGAAATGCTTTGCTAATATTGTGAGCAGTTAAGACATTCTGTGCAGTTGTTTTGTCCCGTTTTCTGTGTGAAACTTCTTAGATGCTTAAAAAAACACACTGATTTCCTAATTTTGGTGCATTTTATCTTGCCAGATCCCTTGTTTTATTTTGTTTTGTTCTCCTAGAGACAGAGTTAACATGGCTCCATTCTGTTTGTGTCCTTGTTTATACAATAGCATAACTAATAATACCATGAGAAAGACTAAAGTATCAGAAAAAATACCATGAGATGCTGAATGATCTCAACTCCCATTGTTTTTGTCCTTGCCATATGACTGACTATTAAAAATCTCTTTAACTCAGTGAAACATTGGAAGTAATTCCCTGTTCCAAAACCAGTGTGTCAATGTATCTTTAATTACTGCATAAAAATTCTGTGAAATATTACGTGGCTGTATTATATGCAATATGTATAGATTACTGCAGTTTTATTTAATTGCTCTTTATTTACACAGATAAAATAAGGCGTCTTAACAAGTTTATTTAATTTCACATTCAGGTAAATACTTGCAAGCATCATTTCACCCTAAAATATTAATTAACCAGTCATTTGAAATGACATTATGGATGGAAGTGACTGTGGTTGTTGTGTACGGTCTGAAGGTGTGTTGTGATTTTCACACTGTGTGCAGGTGTTGGAAATGCCACCGCCTGTGTCCTGCATGAAGTCATCTACGTAACCGGAGGTCACTATGGGTACAGGGGAAGCTGCACCTATGATAAAATCCAGAGATACCATTCAGGCAGCAATGAGTGGAGTATAGTCACCACAAGTCCACATCCAGGTAAACCATAATTTCTGTAATGAGCGTAGAGCTTGATTTGATTACCTGTGTCTGGGAGCCTTTAAGCCTGTGTAAGAGTTTCTGGCATGTTTCTAATAAAAGGAGAGATGCCCTTAGGGCACCAAGGGCCAGAGTGGGATCGTCTCCCATTTCCAGACTGAGAGGGGAAGGAAGACCCTCTTCAAGCATCTGTTCTATTGAAATCACTATACAAATACTGAACTAAGGAATGGCTGCATTCTATTAAATAATACAGTAAACTAACTTTCTATAAAATCTGTTTATTCATAGGCATTTGGCAAAAATAATTTATATTAATTTTAAAAGGATTTTCTCTACATTCTACATTTGGTAACAGTAAGTTTTAAAAGCAGTTCTCATGAAGTACTGGTGCTCATGTGTGTATCTTCTGTGACACCTTGAGATTGCTTTTCTCAAGCATAGCAGAAAATCCCGAGGTGTCTCCTAAGCTCAGTGAAGCAACTCAGCCACCTTTGGTGGTGCTGAGTGTTTGTCATGTAGTTGCAGTTTAAGTTAATGTTATCATGCTGAGTTGAACTGTATTCCTTTCTTCCCGAAGAATACGGATTGTGTTCAATTACGTTACAAAACAAGATCTATTTTGTGGGTGGGCAGACCACGATCACAGACTGCTACGACCCAGAGCAAAACGAGTGGAAGCAGATGGCTCACATGATGGAGAGAAGGATGGAGTGTGGTGCGGTGGTTATGGACGGATGCATCTATGTAACAGGAGGATATTCCTATTCAAAAGGAACGTACCTGCAGAGTATTGAGAAATACAACCCTGAACTGAATAAATGGGAAGCAGTAGGTAATCTTCCCAGCCCTATGCGGTCACATGGCTGTGTCTGTGTTTATAACGTGTAAACATTTAATTTTCATATTGTTGTTATAGCAAACAGCAGAGGCAGTGTTCTGATTAGTACTGATAGTACTGATTACCTCAGGAATGGGATGTCTAATACAATCTCTTAGTGCACATCATTAAAAACTAGGTATAATTTGTCTTTATTTAAAAAAATTCAGAAGTATAAATGTGGTAACAAGATTACTATTATTTTTCAGTCCAATCATTCTTTGTCATGAAAGTTTTCAAATGACTCTCTCATAACACTTTGTGCAGCTATGTAGGAACTACTGTGAAAAACAGATTTATTTTCATTAATCACTGGGTAGAACAATGATCTGGTGCTAAAGGTGAGTAAAGCCAAACAAAATACTCTTCATTTCTGTGGACTACTGGGCTTAAGATGAAATCTTTAATACTCTGAAGGAAGTTATAGAAATGGTTCATTGCCACAAGCTAAGTGTATGGTACGTATAGAGCATACATATACATTATTTGGATAACTAGGTGATCACATTTAGAAGTCATGGGCAGTTATAGGATGCCTCTAATTCTGGGAGAAGAGGATGGGCTGGGAATGAGGGAAGAAATGTCATGCAGTAGCCCCAGAGCACAAGCAGAAAGTGTGCACTAGTTTTCCAGTAGGAGAACAGTGCTCTGCAGTACAAGGCAGTTTGAGAAAAGTGCTCACTTGGCCATTCTCACACTGGCAGGGCTTGTGAGGAACAAAGAAAGACTCTGCCTGGCTTTGTAATGGACTCTTTGACTGGTGCACAGATATTAGTGATTTTTTTCCCCCCAGAGAAAAGCATTACTGTGGTAACTGGGTTTTTTAAATTAAATTTAAGATGTGTGTCTTTGTGTAATGGAAGGAGGAAATTAGAGAGAATGTAAAGTTGCTAACATCCCCCTGAGATACAAACTTCTCTATTTTGTTTAATACCATTCAGTCTTTTCTAAAAGTGCTAAACTGTGACTTGAGCAAAGGTGAAGAAACTTGTCAAAATATGTTATGCATGGAGAAATTGAATGCCAAATGGTCCACTGGATTTATTTATTATTTCTCTCAAAACATAGTAAGAGATCTTCAAATTCTGTCTAGAAAGCAACTTGAGATGGACAGGAAGATCATCATTTTGACACCTCTTCACTGGGAGACTCGTGCATGAGACTGGCAGGAAGCACAATCCAGAGCTAGTATTTAAATAGCTGGTGTTTCGACCCTGCCACCCCCAGCCTTCTCGCCAGTCCTTGTTCTGCATCCTGCCATGCAGGTAGTAATACAAATGCATTTGATTGAATCGTTATTGCAGTGACTTCTTAGGATTTCTTTTCTCCTCATAGCTCGTATAGTTAGTGTAATGTGGGGCTTGTTGTTAGCCTGGTTCCCTGAGGGAGCCGGCTGCAACTCTTGTCTTTCAGTGCGTGTGTTGGCTCCCCTGTAACACTGGACTCACTTGTCTGGGTTCAGCTGTGTTCTACAGGGGGGTATAGACCTTAAAAATATGCTTTTATTTTTCAGGTTTTATGAAAAATGATAACAGGATAGAGAGGGGAGAGAGAGACTGAAAGGAAGCATGTTATTCGTGTGGAAAGTACAAGGTGTTAAAGCCTTCCCAGTGCTGAGGAGGTGGCTGTGAGGAGCGTTCCTGCTCCTGCCTTTGCTGCCCCTCACACTGTCCCACTTCAGCTGCTGTGGGGATGTGTGGTCTGGCAGCAATGATCCAAATAAAGAAATGCCTTGAGGAGCAGAGAGGCGCTTTTAGCCCAGATCAGTTCCCCAATCCAGCTTATAAAATGACCGCAGAAAGAGCTGTTAGTTGTTGGCATGAGAGCCAGGGTCAACACAGGGCTGCCCTAGGGCTTGGTGGGAGCTTCCTACACCAGCACTGCCATCTCAAATGAAATTTTGGTTTTACTGGATTTGTCAGATAGGATGAAAAGAGCTTTCCAAGCAGATGAGCCCCGAGTTTATGATATTTCTTTTTCTTGATCATAAGCATTTTAATTTTTTTTTTTGTTCTTTCACATTTTCATGCTATTTCTCACTTGCATGTGACTGCTGGTAGCAGGCAGCACGCATGAGCCTTGATGTGAAGTTTTGTGGTGTATATATATATATAGTTCTTGTTTTGATGTCTGTGTGTGTCACCTTACTATGTCAGAAGCTCATGTTTTCCTGGGTTCAGTGTTTTGCTTCAGTATCCATCCCACTGAGAGCTATTTAAGGATCCAATGTAATTTGTTTAAAGACTCTAAACTGTAAAGAGGTGTGGGGAATTGATCTCTGACGCTGTTTAAAATGTGTGGGCTGGGCAGGTGGGCAAAAGAAATAAAGTGAATTTGTTTCTCCTGGAAATCTCCACAGCTGAGAATTGTTCAAAGGCAGGTGGAGATTTAAAGGACGACATCGCAGGAGCATGAAGGTGATCTTTGCATTGAGCAAAACCACAGTGAACTCAATGTGGGTATGTAATTGGTCAGTGCAAAATATGTACCCATGAAGCTTCATGTTTGTCGAACATGAGTGTAGAACAGCTGGTTGTGGCTGGCCCTAAGGTTCATTCTGCCCTGAGTCCCGTCACCAGCAGTCGTAAGTTGGTGAAAGGATGTAAGAACAAGGCGAGGACTAACAAAACCTCCCGGCATCCACCTGTCCCGTTTCTAAACTAGGTGCCTAATGTTGGTGAAAGTGCTGTTCCAGGGTTGGAGCCACAGGCACTGGAAGCCAGAGTCCACCTTCTCCCTCTGGGCACCCTGCA
The DNA here is from genome assembly GCF_000700745.2 of Antrostomus carolinensis. NCBI lineage: Eukaryota > Metazoa > Chordata > Aves > Caprimulgiformes > Caprimulgidae > Antrostomus > Antrostomus carolinensis. The sequence continues at coordinate 6,436 of NW_010335591.1, forward strand.
GGTGAGAAATACGCTGCTTCTCAGTCTCAGTGTGACTTCGAAGTGAAAAGAAGCCTTTAGTTCTCACATGCTAGGAGAGTACGTGCTGATCTGGCATAAAGGGAAGTCAGTGAGATTACTGCCTAGGGCTTCAGGTACTGCCTAATTTTTTAGAGATTTTTGAATGTGTTAGAATAAATGGAGAGTAGAACTTAAGACTTGTGGCTAAATTTTAACTGGTGCTATTTTTTACAATAACCTACAATGCCTTTTAAAATAAGCTCATGTCTGTAGCACATCCCAAGAAAGCGTGTAGCAGTCAGGTCTTGAGTGCAGGCAGGAACAGGAGTTCAGTGAGAGGAGCTGGGATTCCAGGTCAGTAACTTGTGCCTCCTGCGGGAGGTGGAAAGCTCAGAGCGGGGGGATGTTTTAGCCCTCTGTTTGATATGTTTGTAATAGTAAGAGTTGGATGTGGACACAAAATTACTGTGCTATTGGGTCTGTATTATGGTAGACACTGCTTTACTGTTTCACTTGTAAACTAGAAAATGAATGCAGAAGTTGAATCACTTGTTAAGTCTATTTATTAAAGTTTGTACCTGTGGGATCCCCAGGGTTGTAGCTGTAGGTGTCTACAACACATCTACAGTACTCAAGTGCATGTTTGTAAAATTTAGTAAAGGTAAATACAGCACCAGTGTACAAATACAAGCTTTTAAGTTACTTTTTCTGTTACCCGCGTAAAAGCGCGTCAATAAAAGCCCCGCACGCCCGGGACGACATCAGTGGCAGACGCTGTGGCCTAACGGGGTGGGTAAGGCCACGGCCGCTCCAGCCCTTC
>NW_010335593.1:0-11020 GCF_000700745.2 Antrostomus carolinensis
AATGAGTCCAGAGGAGGCCACGAGGATGATGGTGGGGCCTTATGAGAGTGGAGTAAATGGGGAGAATCACCTCTCCTGACCTGCTGGCCACGCTTCTCTTTCAAATGGACTCCTGGAAATGTTTGTTTATTGCCAATTTTTTCCTTCCAGAACATAATGAATTCTATCAAGCAGTAAGAATTTGTCAAACAGAAAAAAAGTATCAATACCCCCCATCAGCTTCTGTACCACTTCAGGTGCTACACACCTTTGCGTATTTCATCTGTGACTCATTTCTAATTGACCAACTCACTCCAATACCCTATTACAATATGTGGTATTTTTGGAGGCTTTTCATTGTTGTAGGTTTGGTTGGTTTTGCTTTGTTGGTTTTTTGTTTGTTTGTTTGTTTGTTTTTCCCCTCCCAGCCTGCTGATATATGGACCTTTTGTGTGTAGTTTCTCTGGATGTATTTAGTCTGTTAACACCAACTCTGTCTTCTAGACTTGAGTCTCCTCTTTTCTGGGTTTGTTTTTTTTTCCTCTCTGTCTTGTTCACTCCTTTTCCACATCAATTTGCCTATTACCCCTTAGTGAACTTTTTCAATGTTTTCTGGATTGGCTGTATTTTTTCTGTTTCTCCTTGACTTGATTTCCTTCACTGAGTTTTGGTTTTGCTTTGACATTTCTGTATAAAGGAAGGGTCTTATTATTAACTGGGTCTGCTTGAGAGTTAAATTGGAAAACATGCCGAGAGGCACAGGAGGGAATTTCTGTAGGTCTTTGAGTCAGTGTGTCTCAACACATCTCTCTCACACTACAGTACAATACAGCACTGGTTGTAAATGAGCTGTTATGTTACCACCTTCCTACTGTGAGGGAAGACAGTGTAGGCAAGGATCAATAAATAACAAATGTCAGAATGAAGAAACTGCTCTGCAGATCCCGAGGAAGAGGCAGTGCTTTTTGCAGAGTGGATTCTCAAGGGCGTTGTTACAGTTAGGACTCTGTGAGAGTGAGCAGAGTCACTCAGCAGTCACTCAGTCACTCAGCAAAAAGCCTGTGCCAAATATCCATCATGCACAATTGCTTCACTATGGCTGCTAGAGGTACAATATGTATGTATATTATATCTATATAGAATGTATCTAAACATATCAGTATTCTCTGGGAAAAGGGCTATCAGTGGTTTTGGATTAGACTTTTAGTAAATGCAGAAAATCTGGTATATTTTTTAAAATCTCCCTTCCTATTTTGTAATACCCTCTTCTCCCAGCTCTTTTCTGCTTCCCTGTCTCAGTTTTCCTTCTTGCTTATCTTCCAGTCAAAATGTGCTGACCCTCAGAGATTAACTGTGCTGTCCAGGGGCAGGTGGGGCAATACTGCAGATAGTAAAAAATCTCTTCCTGAAGACCTGAACCTCAGTCTTTCCTGAAGAATCTTAATAGAGAAGAAAAGAATACAGAGCTGTGGAAGGAAGAAAGGTAAACTGAGACACTGCCACATCATTCGTGCAGGAATGGGAACGATGAGTGGTACCAGCAGCAAAGCAGTAACAGACTCTGATGTCCTGAATTGTCTCATGCCCTTTATTTTTTTCCTCTCCGCAGACCCCTCACTAAATCCAGGCCTTGTGAATAAGCTTCCACATTTTTTTTTTCAAGTGACTGCATTATATCTATTACCAATTCAGATCATCTGCCTGGTTTCACATTCTCCCTATTATGTACTGTATCTGCATATTCACTGAAGGAATGTTGCATTGATCTCACAGTCTCCTTTTGATTTAGTCGTAAAGAATGCATTTTGTGTGAATCTGGAATTATCCCTGCTCTCAGTCAGTCTGTCTTTATAACTTGCTGCACCTGAAGAGGGGTTAAAGGACGTGGTTACAATCCTATTACCAATGTTATGATCCAGACCTGTGTTTAGCACGTGAACCCAGCTGACCACGTAACTGTAAGGATAAAGGGGAAAATGTGGTATCAGTGCAAGGAAGGTGCAGCAGGATTTGGCTTAGAAGAAGAGCATGGAATTGCTATTGATAAGGAAAAATGAAGAAATCCCAGGGAGTCAGAGTAGCAATTCCCGAGCTGGATATTAGAGAACATCCAGATATATCTACCTACAGTAATTTAGGAGAAAGTAGACGTTGTCTGAAAAGGGTCTGAGGTGCCAAAAGAGAAGATTGGTTTATGCAAAGCAAAATGAAGAAAAATAAGATAGATTTAAAGTAGTAATCTCCCGGGATGAAAATCTGCACAGGCTCAGAAAATTTTGTATCCATGTAATTCTTATACATTTACCACAGACAGGTAAGCTATTTTCTTTATTTTCCTTTGTTTTTAATTCTTATCCCAAAATGACATAAGAAATGTTGCTTTACCTTATCCTCTGCCATGCAAGAAAAGTATCTTTGAAGAATTTAATTTTTTAAAGTGGAAGTCTTATTTTAATGCATCCTTTGTGTTTTCTTTACAATGCTCTTTGAAGGTATGGGTATATGTTTTACTTAGTAATTAATTGGTCCTTCATTTTATGTCTAGAAGGGAAATTTTAGAAGCTTATCATCCTGTCTGGCTGCCAGAAAATATATTTTGCAAACAACAGTTGCTCCAACTCTTTTTACAGAAAAATGACAAACAAAACTGCTTTGATTTGTACTTGCTGGTGAGGGCACTCTGCTCAAACCACTGATGAGGAAAATGTGCTCATGGTCTGCTAGATGTAGGGGATACACTTCTCACAGAAGAACTATTAATAATTCAGCATTGAACAAATGAAAAGTGTTTCACTGAGGGCTGCAGCACTGCAGGGCCTGGTCTGATGCAGGTGCCCTCCCCTTGGAGGTGGTGGGACCTCACCTGCTTCATGCCAGACCCTTCAGGTGTTGCCTTTCAGAGAGGCTGGCAAACACACAGTCAGACAGGACCATCTGGAGTGCCTGGAGGAGGTGATGCAGGGCCCTGCCAAGGGTGGGCGTGAGGTGCTGGTGGGAAGGTGTGCTGGAGGTGGGCACCGGGCTGCACTGGGGCTGCACCATGACCCACGGAGACCCCTGGGCTGTAGGCAGGGAGTGCCCAGGTGCCCATGACTTCACTAGTCAAAAAGAAACTGCCCTGGCATTCTCCAGTGGAAGACATGAGCTACCCAGCAAGTATCTGTTCAACTCTGACAGAGAACCTGGTAAACAGTGAACCAAAACATTTTATAAGAATGTGCTAAAACATAACCACAAAAAGTCTCTTTAGGCTGGACCAGGTTATTGAACACAGTGTCTCACATTTAGCTTCTGAACTATTTGGCCACAGCTTCAGTCATCTACTGAGGTAAGGTGAAAAAATGATGTGGGAAAATTAATAACATTAACAGCTCTTGCAAACAGTAATTCTCAGCCAGCTGTTGAAGTTAATTTAGTGTATCTGTATATTTGAAATTATTGTCAGTTGCATTAGTTGTAATTCAGGAAAACACTGAGTAAGCAATGCACTCTCATCCTTCCTTGTACTGGAAAATACGGAGGACTCAGTGCTTGGGGTGTGATACCCAGAATATAATTTGTATGTGCTGTAGATGGATGTTTCAGTGAAGATCAACTTATCAATTCCTGGTTTGTCCAGAGACTTTCTATATAGCTGTAGGCAAACTGAGTAATCTAGCTCTCACCCCAGTTTATCATCTCTAATGTGAATGTGGCATTTTATTGAATTACAAAGATGATGTAAAGCAGTCACATTATGAATAGTGTCATATATTGGTCAGACGTGCAGATGATTGCAGTAAATCAAGCTAATAAGTCATGTAATTTCTGAACAAAAATCAGGTGTTTCCATTGCAAGCTCAGATATATTTAACCTATTGTACTAGAAAGAGAGTAGCAAAACAATATATAAATACTTACTCCTGGTCCTTTCACAAAGTTTTACTAGCTAGACCATTTTAAAGCAAGCAAATTAAAATAATAACTTGATACTATTTAATCTTAAATATCATCTGAAAACTTTGAAGACTGTAGAATGTTTTCTACTTATAAAAATGCTCAGTTATTCTTAAACTAGTTTCCTACTTTTCTAGCTGCTTTGACTCCAAACAAAACCATTCAAATCTTTTTTCCTTGTACAGTGAACTCAGAACTCAACTCATTTTAATATGATTCCAACTCTGTCCTAAAGTGTAATGGAATGTTACTTTCAAAACCTGTGGTTAATTTTTTTTTCTTTTTTTCTAAATAAACTGACTTATTTAAGTAATCATGTTTGATGGAAAAATAAATCTAGAGGGTATAAATTGAGAAGGTCATTATCATGATGTTCCAAACAAACACCTATGACAAGCATTTCTGGTTCTACTTACAAGTTTTGCTGAGAGCATTTCAATTTTCTGGCTCATTGTCAGGTGAAGTTAACTGCTTTTAAGGGCAGATAAGTCATGTCTGAGTTTGAAACATCTGTGGGCTGGAAACATCGCTGAGATTAGGTAGGATTTAGTTTGGTTTTTTTTTGTTTAGCTCCCCAGTAGCTAAGGATGAAGATTTAAAACTATACCCTCAGCTAGGGTAGACAGTTTTAGATCTACAATTTCAATTGATATTGTTTTTTTACATTAACTGGAAGCAATGCCTATGCATGGTTTTACAGAACAGTTAGGAAGGATGTACTTAGCTTCAGATTAATCCTGAGGTTTTGCAGTATTAAGTAGAGTTGCCTACTCACCATGCTGCAAAGGAAAGTCTATTTAATATGAATAGTTTGGGGTTTATCCTTTCAGCAGGTTAAGACATCCTATCATTTGCTAATGGCTTACAAGAATTTCAGTGTGATTCTCCCAGTCTGACTTGGAAGAGCCTGGCTTTGACCTGAAAGGACACCTCAGGGTCTTCTGGACTTGCCATGAGAACAAAGGAAGATACAATATGATCTGCTCTTGCTGCTTGAGTGCAAGATGGTTCATCTTAGCTCAGGGCAACAAAATGAGTAACAGGCAGAAATTGAGGTACAGGAAATTCCATTTAGACATAAGACAATACCTTTTGACGGTGAGACTGGTCAAACAACAGCACAGGCCGCCCAGAGAAGTTGCAGAGTCTCCATTCTTGGAGACAGTCAAAACTTGCCTGAACAAAGCCCTAAGAAACCTGCTGTAGTTGGCGTGGCAGAGGGGCTGAACAAGGTGATCTCCAGAGGTGCCTTCCACTGCCATCCATCCTATGAATCTGTGGAAAAAAAACAGCCAGAACTGAAAACTACCCTTGATTTTTAGAAGTGAAGAACACATAAAAAGTGACTTATAATTTTCATGGGCAGTAAAGTGGCATTTGGTTTACAATTAATTTAGGCTTGTGTTAAAATAGAGATATGTACTTTGTGGGGGGCAGTCCTTTTGAGAATATGTCTTTTTGATTTGGTATTTTAACTGCCTTGAGTGACACGTAAATAGTGTGAATGGTTCAGAAAAGTTCAAAAAGCCTCAGTGGAAGAGATGAGAGCAAAATTACTGTGTAAAATTTGGTTTAATAATAACCTTCAAAGGGAAAAGAAACCTTTAAAAGCAAAACCTATGTGAAATATTATGCTGAAATGAGATAGGATTATCCAATTTTATATTTAAGCACTATCATAGGAAAATTCATCCTTCACGAACAATCCATTTAGGTATCAGGATGTAGGAATTATGTTAGAGGGCAGTAAAAAGGGGAGTCTGAAGAGAATATATAGAAGAATCCACTTCTAGTGGTCCCACTGGATTTAGATGAGTGTTCAATGGGACAGCAATTCCAAAGATGACAGGAGCTCTAATTACGATTATACTAGTTTCTAAGTCACGTTTCAGTGACTCTATGCACAGCACTTGCATAGGTTAGTCTGTCTCTGTGCAGAGTCTGTCTCTCTGACTTTGTTCTCACTTAGTAACAGAGTTTATTACTTACAGTAAAGAATCAGAGCATTGGATATATCCAGTGCAAGATTTTCAGAGAAATGCTAAATGTAGTTACAGGATTTGTTATCACACTGAACAAAAAACCTCAGCAGGAGGTTTTGAAAGGAGGCCACAGGTGGTAAATGTAAGGACAGTGGTGTACAAGGTTTGATTTCTAGTGCTGGCAAACTAAGTTTAACAACTTCCACTCCTCAAAAGTTAACATTTTCTCATACTTATTTTATAGGAATATGTACATGTAGGTGTCAACTTAATTGTCAAAAAACTGGTATTAGACATGATCTCGGTGGAGCTAGGCAAGTTTAAACTGAAGTGACTAAAGTGAAAAATCACCCTGGGTGGCAAGGGAACTCTATTCTGTTATTGCAGAATAGATTTTATTTCAGTGTATTATGGATTGGTATTTATGCTTGACAGCCTCACAATAAAGAAACAGAAATGTACTTATTGGAATAAGAACAGATGAAATACAGTAAGGAAAAGTGAGCTTTCATGGAGGGATGGAGAGGATCAACCATGTAAAGGCTGCAATAAATCTTTCATATACCAATTTGTCTCCTTCCCAGAGTTTCATCTCCAAATTGTTCACCTTTACCACGAAATTTTCTTGTTACAGTTGAAATTGGGATATAAAAAATAATGTCTTTTTTCCTTACTAGGGAAACAAGATTTAACCTGAGCTTCTTTCTGTTCAAGGCACAAGGACAGTGAACTTGGCATAAGCTTCATCCAAAGCCCACAACAATGAGCAGAATTCTCTCTGCCATGTTTTTGGCATGACTGAGTTGTTTACAGTTAAAATTACCATTCAGGGCTTTTATTTTATTTGCTTTTTGTGAGCATTTTCTTCTGTTTGATTTATGAGAGTTTTAATGCCCTTACTATCATCCCTGGATTTTATTCTGCATTTGTTTCAACACATGCCAGAGCTCACTGCTTGGGAAGAAATCCACTGAACTTGCTGAATTTCAGCTCATTACACAAAACCTCAGCCTTTGCATCTGGTTCTGCTTAGCTGCACAGTTTCATTTTTAAACAAACAAACAAAAAATATCCTAGATATACTCACAACTGATGTGAGCTTTATACAGAAACTTTATTCATGAACTTCATTAGGAACTCTGGGTTTGTAATGAATTTAGATAAGTTTTATTTGGCGTGGTTTTACTTCAAATACGATAGCTTGATTTTAGATAAATTGGAATGGAAAAATCTAACCACAACCACAATAGGGATGTGTTTATGCCAGCACAAACACATCCCTATTCCTTGTCATTCGGAGCTTAACATTAGAAATGTCCAAGCCAATAAAGGAAAACCCAGAATCCTTACACGTTTATGCCAAATCTGTCTCGTTTGTGCTATTACAAGATTTAAAATGCCAGATAGAAGTGTTTTCTGCACTATGCTTGAGCTGATCCAGAGACGACAAACTGTCAGCTTTTGCCCTTTTAAAAGACCTAGAAAGTAAAGATCAAATTAGTCTCTCAGATGTCTTATGAATGGGTTAGGAACTGTGCGTCAGGACGTGTACTACACCACAGTATAAAACCAGGATGGGTCTGCAAATAAGAAAATTTATGCTGCTCATTACTATACTTCTCCTTTTCCTAAAATCAACCTTCTTTCAGGTCAGCTAAAAAGGCAAATGAGACAGGAATTTAATTCAATACATATCCCCAGCCTACTGTAGCAGCTGTAAGGTGTAGTAAACCTTCTAAGCCACACAACATACAAACCTTTCTATCTGTAGCACACAAGCTCTCAACAGTGCTGTGCTTACTAGTATAGTGGCTCTAGAAACAGGAACAAGACTAAAACATCTCTATAAAAGATAACCTGTGCACTTTTTCAAATCTGTATATAAATTTACTACTGATTTCTTTTTTCATGAGCTAAATTATAAGAACTTAATTCCCCCATCATGGCAAAATTAGACTTTAAAAAGTTATTAATCTGTATATTTAGGAAAGAGCTTACATCATTTTCTTATGTTACTGCTTGCTTAGGTTCTCCCAACTCCCTTTCAACAGAGTCCTCCTGCTTTGATGTCTTGTTCTTTACCCAGATTGCCAGAAGGCTTTCAGTTGCAAATGCAGGTGTTTTCAACTGTTAGATATAGCTGTGTTGTATTATTCATAATCTCAATCAAGAAGTGTATTATTAGGACACTTACTTTACATAGAGGACAAAATAGGAATAATTGGAAGGGCAGCACACTCTACACAGAGGAAGATGGGACCCAGTGTGACATGTTTGACAGTAGAGGAGCTTGGTTTGCATCTACGTTGCTGCTTTCCATCTGTTTCATAAATCCATCGCTGAACTTCTAAAGCACTGTTTTTCTAACACACCATCTTGCCCATCAGGCTGGTATCTGAAACTAATTAAGCACGGCTTTTGAGAAGGACAGTTCTCTTTATAGATAGCACCTAGAAATCATCATTGCATGTAAGGATTGCTAGTTACATGCTGTTATTTTTTCCCAGTATTTATTGTAGTAATACCTGGGGAAACTGGCACCTGCAAAAGCCAGGTCTTCTCTGAGCTCCTGAAAATTATTAGAAATGTCAGTGAACAGTTCTGCACCTCAAGGGCAATCTCGAGGCTTGTTACACAGCAAAATGAACACCTTGGTCATCCTCCCGGCAAGGATTTATCTTTAACTCTCGCCCTGTCATTCAGAATTAGCTCTGTGAGCCATGCAGACAAAGCAGAGTGACATCCATAGGATACTGGTGAGTCGGGACCTTGCTCAGAGTCAGAGATGTGCAGTAACTCTGCTCTTAGCGCTGCCAGCTGCGGAGGGCTGGTATTCACCTTTCTGCTCCACTCACCTGCTTCAGAAATGGGGGCAGAGCATTGCCAGTGAGAAAGAACCAAAGCTAGAGAATAAGGCAGCGTAAACACAAGCAACCCAAGATGGTAAAGGGATGAGGGAGAATCAGAGTGAGGGAGGATGAGGAAGAGCATTGGTAGCATAAGTAAACCCTACAAAAGCAGATAAAATATCAGAGAATTATTTTTACTTCTCCCCATAGAATTTTCCTGATCTTTCTTCTCTATGTCAGCTCTCCCTAGATGGACATTATGCTCTGTGAACCCCTATCTTCCAAGACACCCTGACAGTCTCCCATTTTGAACATCTAATAACCCTGTATGCTTTGTATTTGTTAACAGCCCAAGATGATATTTGTATTTAAATGACAGAAAAGCACTTCCATATTTTGTATCACTCAAAGGTTCAGAGGGATCTTTTTGATGTGTGTGCATTAGTTCATCTATCAGACTTACGGCTTTTTGAAAATAGATATTCTAATCGACAGTCTTGAGAGCTCGTGACTCTGAAGATATGAAACTCTTCTAGTTTTCATCTTTCTTCTTATCTACAGAAGCCTCAGTAAATGGGCACGCTTAAAAAGCATGCAGCTTAGTACCGGGAGATGGGATCTCTCTCCTGCAGCCGCCTCCTCACGGTAATGACACTGCCAGGCGGTGGTGAAGCCCATTGTTTTACAGTTCCACATTGTGCCCAAATGAAACTGTGGTCTGTCAAGTCCAGTGCCTGATGCTGGTCAAGAAAGCAGCAAATGGTCTTATCCACGTGTATGTGAGATAATTCTTCCTTAAAGGTAGATTTCATTTCAGCTTCTGGAAAATGTTAAAATTCTGGTTTCTGGCTCTAAAACAAAATAGAGTCTCCAAAGTTCATGACAGTGAACAGTATGGTAACATTTCTGTTATCTCTTAAGCATGCCATCTTGTCTTGACTCTTGCTGGCTTCCTCGCCCCAGCTACATTGTCTAGTAGTGAACTCTACCATTTGGTTATGTTGTGTGAACAAGTATCTCTTTCAATCTGTTTTTAATTTGCTAAATTATAATACTGTCTCCTTGGTTTTTATGCTATAAAACCAGGAGAATGAAAGTTCTTTCTCGACTGTTCTCCTCTACTATTTCTAGACACTTACTTTTAAACTCCCTGTCTCTGTTTTCTTAGGTGAACAGGTTTTTTCACTCTCTGCTCAGATGTGCACCTTTCCACAGCCTTAATCGTTCATCCTTCCTCCTAACTCTGCAGTATCTTGCAGTGGGATAACCTGTACTCTGCCCTCCTTCCGCAAGAGTTCACACCATTGAGCAGAAGACCAACGTTGCAATTTGGGGATGGCTTAGCAGGTCAGAGCTTCATGTCTTTGCCACTCCATCTGGAGGTGCCCCTCTCCATCTTAGCATTTCCAGGGTGCTGTGGCTGCCACACTTAACTCGTTGATGGTTTATTCCACAATGCCTGTTCTGGGTGAAAAGCTGACTTCAGCTAACTCCTAACACGCCTTTCTTTAAATCTCTCCTCCATATGCAGTACAGCTGTTACCTACAACAAAATTTCTGACCTATTACGGGCCAGACTGCCATCATTCAAAGCAAACAGAGATTATATTTTTAATTAATCCCCATCTTTCACTGATTCCTTCTTTCTTCAGATCATGATTGGAACAGGTTGCCCACAGAAGTTATAGATGCCCCCTCCCTGGAAGTGTTCAAGGCCAGGTTGGATGAGGCTTTGAGCAACCTGGTCTAGTGGAAGGTGTCTCTCCTCATAGCAGGGGGGTTGGAATTAGATGATCTTTAAGGTCCCTTCCAACCCAAACCATTCAATGATTCTGTGATTCTATGTTTTTTCCATGAAGTCAGGAACTATTTCTGTAAGCGTGTAGTCTGATACACTGGGCTGATCTTCTGCTGTGGCTGCAGAGCTGGTCTTCCTGGGAGGAGCCGGCAGGGGCCTGTAATACACCTGTGCAGCAGAAGCTGGGCTCTTCAGGGAGCCATGCCCCCACTCTGCTCCCTGCCAGCCTCAGCCTCAGCCTCCCACCATGGTTTCTGCCGGAGGGTGGCTGGTGCTCAGGGCCATGCCAGGGCTGGCGGAGAGGGGCTGGAACAGCCGTGCCCCAGCGGGTCTGTGTCACCATGAGGCGCCAGTCTGGTGCTGGCCAACAGACAACATTCACTTTCCATCAAGGAGCGGGTGAAGCTTGTGGCCTCTCAGCCATTTTGGGGCGAGCTGCTGAAAAGCACAGACTCTGCGGGCGGGACTGCCCTGAG
>NW_010335594.1:0-522 GCF_000700745.2 Antrostomus carolinensis
GGATGACAGTCTGAGCAAAGGTTTTTCGCCCCAAATCTCCCCTGGCCAGGCCCCAGACCCCTGCCCCGAGCGGGCTGTGCTGCTCACAGGGGTGGCGTGGGGACGTGGCTCCCCGGGCTGGGGTACGGGGCTGGTTCCCACAGCCGTGGGCCTGGGGTGGGGGAGCTGCACTTGCAACACCTCCCTGGGGTGTAGCAACCCCCAGTATTCGGGGCGGAAGCGCAGGCTCAGCTGTTTACCGGCAGAGCGGGAATATCCGCAGGTAGACATGGCGCCGCGGGCACCTCCCTGGTGGGAACGGAGGGCAGGGAGAGCTTCCAGCACCCAGCGGGACACAAACAAGTGCTGCCGTCCCCACACCCATCACTGCCACCCATGGGCCCTGCCACAGTGGGATCCTATGTGCACGGAGGGGACCGAGCATCCCACCCTGGCTCACACGGGCTCACCTCGCCCGTGCTCTGCAGGGGAAGGGTTTGTCCCTGTGGCGGCCCTAAGCATGCCCGTCTGTTGAGGCCCAGC
>NW_010335595.1:0-957 GCF_000700745.2 Antrostomus carolinensis
ACCCATCGCCACCCCAGAGCCGGGGTCCGGCAGAGCCGCCGGGGCGGCTGCGAGGCCGTCTCGGACACGGGTGGGGAGTGTGTGAGAAAACACCGCTCGGGATTCGTGCAAGTGCCGAGGGTTTCAGTAGGTTCCCAAATTCACACAAATAGCAGAAAAATAATGTGGGCTGGAAGTCGGAGGGGAGAGAGGTGCTTTACTTGCGCGGAGCCGCCGGGACGCGGCGTGGTTTTAATTGCTTCGTAATTTTAATATTAAAACGCTTAACCGAGTATAGCGAGTGTATCCAACCTCTCCCGGTCGAAACCAGCCGCCCGAAAAGCCGAGCAGGGCGGGTTTAGCCCCGAAGTTGCGATAAATGAGAGTTTTCCCGCGGTAGCAGCAGGGAGGCGGCGAGAGAGGCTGCGCGGCCGCGGAGGTTGCGCGGCGGCGGAGAGCGCTTCCCCCTCAGCAGCTCGCTGAGCCCAAACGTTAAAAAGAGAAAAATAGATTTTCTGGGACGAACTCTGTTAACCCTCCACCTCGCTTAGACTAGGAGAGCGGTGCTCTGCTCTGCCCCGGGACTGGCGGACAAACCCGGGGTGCTCCTGCCCCCACCCCGGGAGCATTTCTGCCCACGGGCAGTGCCCACTCAGGGCGGCGGAGCCGGGACGTTTTGCGGGGTGCTATTTGTGAGACGTGGGAATGGCAGTGATGGGGCAGCCCTGGGCTTTGCACAGCCGCGGAGGTGCAGGGGCAGAAGGCTGCGCTGGATGCAGGTCGGGGCATTCAGCACGCTGGATCCCGTGGGTGACACGAATTGCTCGTGAGTGACGGGAGAAAGAAAGAATGAAAAAAACAAAGAAAGAGAGAAAGAAGGAAAGAAAGTAAAGAAAGACAGAAAGAGAGAAAGAAAGAAAGAGAGAGAGAAAGAAAGAAAGACAGAAAGAAGGAAAGAGAGAAAGAGAGAAAGAAAGA
>NW_010335596.1:0-1386 GCF_000700745.2 Antrostomus carolinensis
CCCGCAGCCGCCGCCGCCCCAGCTGGGTTCGGCCAGCTCCGGTCCCAGGACTTCCACCTCTTCTTTTTTAATTAAGGACATTTTGGGCGACAGCAAACCGCTGGCGGCGTGTGCACCCTACAGCACCAGCGTCCCCTCTCCCCATCACACCCCCAAGCAGGAGGGCAGCGCGGCCCCGGAGAGCTTCAGGCCCAAACTCGAGCAGGAGGACGGCAAAGACAAGCTCGACAAGCGCGACGACACGCAGGGCGACATCAAATGCCACGGTGAGTACGGCCCGGCACGGCCCTGCACTTCCTCTGCCGCCGTTCAAACCGGGGCCGTGGCGCTCGGCCGCATCGGGGAAACGAAAACCGGGGGGAAATCTGCGGTGGGAGCGCTCCGCTCTACCAGGGCTTGACGGTGATCCTAGCTACCTCGGGTTTGAAATCGGTAGGAAATTAAATATCTTTCCCTCCCCCACCCCGCGTTCCTCTCTTTCGGCCTTTCCGCTTTTTTATTTAACGTCCCGATTTTTAAGGAAATAGCCGGAGCAGTGGGATCGCGTTGGAAACCAGAATGTATTTATTTTTAATACAAATACGCATAAATGATTCTCTGGCTTTCTAAGAACCGGCGGCTCAGCTGCGCTTCAGCTTTTTCATTTTTGCTCATTCGATCTAAAATAAAAATAAGGAAAAAAAATCCACTTCCCCAGCAGCCAATACCAAATAAACGAAAAAAGTTTTAATTAAAAATAAAATAACAAAAAGAAGAAATCGGCCCGCGATAGGCAGCGGAAGGTCGGAGGGCTTTGTGCGTTTTGCAAAACACCCGGGTTTTCCCCGTGCCGGGATAGGAAGATTTATTTCTCCGTCTTTTATTCTTTTTTAAAAAAAAAAAAAAAAAAAAAATTCTGTGCTGATGGGGAAGCCCCCGCCGTGCGGAGTTCGTAAATGAAAATAGCGATGCGTGCGTGAGGAAAGGAAGGGGAAAGAAGGACAAGGGTGAGCAAAGACGAGGCAGGGAGAGGGGCTATTCTCCCGGCGGGGCTGTCCTCCCTCTCAGGCAGCCCAGTGCAGCCGAGAGGCCACAGGACACATTTTTCTAATTTTCCCCCATTGAGATGTTTTGCCCCAATGAGATATTTTTTTCCAGGCTGAAGAGCAGCGAGACGCCCGGGTGCGCCGCTCATTTTGCTCTTTTAGCATTAGCATAAGAGTGCCCAAACCAGATGTACAGTCTGCTCTGGCCATTTTTGTGTGTACCAACCTCCCCAGTGGGTCAATTAGGGAGATTATTGTTCTTCCTGCGGGGAAGATCAAGGAGCGCCACAAACCCGGGCCGGAGCGCTGCCGGATTGACAGATCGATTTCCCGGCATTTCGGGCCAGGGGGAGAGGGTGAG
>NW_010335597.1:0-1569 GCF_000700745.2 Antrostomus carolinensis
CGAGGTGAGGAGGGATCGAGGCTGATGCCCCAACGCTCATCGATTTCAATCTAGGAATGTAAAGGACGTGTAGATGTGGCACTTGGGGACATGCTGTAGTGGTGGACTTGGCAGTGCTGGGTTTATGGTTGGACTAGATGATCATAATGGTCTTTTCCAACCAAACTATTCTATAATTCTATCTCTGAGGTCCTCTCCTGCAGCCACCCCTGAACACATGCCACGGATTCTCTGTGCTGGGGCCGTGCCCATCTGCTTTGCTCTTTGTTAGGATCATCAGATGGTTTGGGTTGGAAGGGACCTTAAAACTCATCCAGTCCCAACCCCCCTGCCAGCAGCAGGGACACCTTCCACTAGACCAGGTTGCTCAAAGCCTCATCCAGCCTGGCCACAAACACTTCCAGGGAGGAGCAGCCACAGCTTCTCTGGCCAACCTGGGACACTGGCTCACCACCCTCACACCAAACAATTTCTTCCTCACATCTCATCTCCATCTCCCCTCTGCCACTTTCAAGCCATCACCCCTCGTCCTGTCACTCCCTGCCCTTGGCCAAAGTCCCTCCCCAGCTTTCTTGTTGACCCAGGCAACCCTTTAGTTTTGGTGGACTAAGGATATTGGATGTGAGGCAACCTGCACCTCTGGGCTGGGGACCATGAGATTTCTAGGGTTGGGTCTGTCATGGGGAAGGACACTCTCAGCACTGACGCTGCAGTTTGCATTTTAGTGTCTCTGCTGACCAGTGACACTTGTGACAGACCCACCACGAGTGTCCCAATGCCCAAGATGATGTCCAGGCTTGCTGGGGATGGCTGGTGGGGTTCTGCTTTAGCTGGGAGGGAACGATTTGCCCTCCCATCCCACCATCTCACCAACACCGAGCCCTTCCCTGTGCATCCTTCCCATTGCCCCCCAGTGAGAGACGCCACCCCACATCACCCCAGCCATGGGTTGGACCCCACCATGTGGTGCCTGTCCCCAGTGTCCCCACAGTCCCCTGTGGCTTTCCCCGGCAGGGACTCACACTGAGAGTCCTGTTGCTGGTGCAGATGCCCTCAGCATGCAACTGCCGACGGATCTCCCAGGCGAAGAGGGACGGCTGCTCCAGCTTCAACTGGGCGATCCTGGCCACCACCACGGGGGTGGCCATGCGGGGCTTGCTGCCTCCCATGGCCTTGGGCTCCACAGTCCCCGTCCGGTAATAGCGACCCAGGATCTTGCTGACGCAGCCGTTGGACACCTGTGGAAAGGGGTGGCTGGGGCAGAGGCTCAGTGGGAAAAGGATTTGGAGGAGAATCCTTTTGGGATCCCTTTGGAGGAGAATCCCAGAATTGTCTTGAATTGAAAAGCCCCTTAAGCCCATTGAGTCCAACCATGAACCCAACACTGACCAGTCCCCTATGACTAACCCATGTCCCTCAGCACTGTGTCTACACGACTCTTCAATCCCTCCAGGGATGGGGACTCCACCACTGCCCTGGGCAACCCCTTCCAATGCCTCAGAACCCTTGCAGCAAAGAAATTCTTCCTAATAGAGGAAGATGTACGAAGAGAGGCTGAAGTCACTTGGT
>NW_010335598.1:0-222 GCF_000700745.2 Antrostomus carolinensis
CCCGCCGCAGCAGAAGGCAGTACATGTCCCCGGGGAGCTGGGGACCTCCCTCCCTCCCTGCCCTGCCCTTCCTGCTCTCCTCACAAGGCCGGGGGGGCCGCTCTGCCCGCAGGGCCCAAACCGGTTCCTCTGGGGCTTGTGTGCGCGGCGCAGTGCGGGGGGGCCGGGGCGAGGGCAGATCCTGGCAGCTCTGCTGGGAACGCAGCGACTCGTTCTGGGGCT
>NW_010335599.1:0-602 GCF_000700745.2 Antrostomus carolinensis
GCCGCCCCCCCGCCCGGGCCCGGCCACAGCAGCAGCAGCAGCCAGTTCAGAGAGCTAAACCAGCAAAACACTCCCATCACTCATCTGTGGCATCGAGAACTGGGTGAAGAAAAAGAAAATTAACATCCATGGCTTGGAGGCAAAAGTGGTGGTGCTGGGCTGGGGGGCTGAGCTGAGCGCCTGCTGTCAGGAAGCAAGCAGGCAGGGGCAGGGGATTCTGAAAGGAGGAGGTGAGAGATCTCCTGAGATTCCTTCTAGCCCTACTTTTACATGAACGGGCTGACTGTGTATCCGCACATGCATACATGTGTACATGGAATGGTGATGAGTGGTGTCCCTCAGGGGTCGGTACTGGGACCAGCGTCGCTTACCATCTTTGTCGCTGACATGGACAGTGGGATTGAGTGCGCCCTCAGCAAGTCTGCCAAGGACACCAAGCTGAGTGGTTCAGTCAACACACTGGAGGGACGAGATGCCATCCAGAGGGACCTTGACAGGCTTGAGAGGTGGGCCTGTGCTGACCTCATGAAGTCCAACAAGGCCAAGTGCAAGGTCCTGCACCTCTGTTGGAGCAATCCCAAACACAAATACAGGCTGGGTGG
>NW_010335600.1:0-214 GCF_000700745.2 Antrostomus carolinensis
CCCCCGCCGTGAAAGGAAGGGGGTCACCTCTGCTCCGAACACCACTGCCCTGCCCGAGCCCCTCAGGCGATGTGGCTGTTTGCAGGGCTGGGCTGGGCTCCCCCTGGGCAGCGAAGCCAGCAGCGGATGGAGCACGGCTCCAAAGGAGGAGGAAGCAGCCGCTGCGGGGTCCTCTGCAGCAAGCAATAACCGAGGGAGAGCTGAGGAGCCAGGG
>NW_010335600.1:255-1076 GCF_000700745.2 Antrostomus carolinensis
GGGGAAGGCAACAAAAGCTTCTCCTCTGGGTTTTCAAAGGTGGTGTCATTCCCTGGGGGGAGCAAAGGGCTGGTCTCTGGGGTCTCATGCCCTGCGAGGTCCCCTGGCTTGTGGGAAGGAGCTCAATCCTGAGCCACACACAGGTACAGCGGCAGCGGCTGTGCCTGGGGATGTGCATGCACTGCCCTAGTCGGGACAAATGGGGAGTAAGGAGAGTCTGGCAGAGCAGGACTTCCACCAGCAACACTCCCAGAGGGGCCAGGAGAGGAGAGGGGTCCTACCGTCCCCAGACCCCTGAGTCTGGAAGCTGGAGACAGCCAGGACCACGGCCCCTCTGCCATCATGCCAGGCTTTGTACAGCGACAGTGCGGAGTGCTTGGCATCCTTCCTGCTCCTCCCAGACTTATGCACCTCCTCAGCACCAAAGTCCCTGCTACAGGAGCTAAATGTCCCTGCATCACCTCTGTGTCCCCCTTGGGACATCCCTCCCACGCTGAGGCTGTGACTGGCCACCATCTCCCTTGCCCCCCCTAGCCCCACGCCCCTGTGAACCCGGTGGCCCCCAGCCCAGCCCAGCTCTGGATGGCTGCAGGCATCTCTGGAGGGTCAGGGCTGGGAATGAAGCCCTGCTGCCTGCGGCTGGCAGGGAGATGGGTACCCAGAGTCATCCAGCTCACCTGGGGGAAGTGAAAGCAAGCAAGCTGGCAAAGCCAGCTCTGAACCGGCTGGCCTGGTTTGACTCAGCTGCTGGAGAAACACCCACTGTTGGAAAGATGAGGATGGGCAAGTTACTTTGGGAGTTAAAGAGATGAGGAGGAGAG
>NW_010335601.1:0-520 GCF_000700745.2 Antrostomus carolinensis
CTGCACAGGGCTTGGACAACAACCTCACCATATTTCCTGAGATTTATGTCTTCTCTCTGCACAGACCCCTCCAGCACACAGGGCTACATCTTCTGCCGGTACTGACAACATCCTTCTCTCATCCCAATACTTCAAAAGAGCCTCCGTGGTCCAATGGTCATGTCAGAAATGAGGAAATGAAATGACAGTGTTGCTGGAAACTCAAACACATCCTGTGCCAGTAGGGAGGATATTTTGTTCTAGAGGTGAGTCTGTTGGAAAATTACTGCCCGTGTGCAGTGACTGTGGGCCTGGGGCAGTGCAGGAGCAGTATAAAAGCGAGCTGTTCTCCTCACTCTCTCATCCACTCCTCTTGCCTCCATCTCCTTGGGAATAAGGTCAGCTTGGCTCTTCCTCCTCCTCACCCTTGCTCTCTTCCGCCACCTCCTCTGGGATTTCTAAGAACATACCCATCTCTTCTCCTCACCCTTGCTCTCTTCCGCCACCTCCTCTGGGATTTCTAAGAACATACCCATCTCTT
>NW_010335602.1:0-258 GCF_000700745.2 Antrostomus carolinensis
GGAGCTGTTTCCTAGCGACTACTCGGGGGGCTGGCGCATGCGGAGTACTGTTGTTTACGCGCGTGGGACTGTTGCCTAGCGACTAGTCTTAGAGACTGGAGCATGCGCAGTAGCGTAGTTCAGGCGTCCTCGCTAGTGCCACGCCGTGACCAAAATTCGGCACTGCAGCTCTTTGTTGACGCATGCGCAGTAGTGTTGTTTACGCGTCCGCGGCTGTTGCTTAGCGACTACTCTCAGGGACTGGCGCGTGCGCGGTAA
>NW_010335603.1:0-3849 GCF_000700745.2 Antrostomus carolinensis
CCTCTCCAGCCTGTCAAGATAACCATGGAAGTTAAGGAAGTGAGTAGTACTAGCAACACCTCCTAGATAACACAGACTAGTTTTGTGGAGCGCTACTACTGGGATACAACTACAAACAGTTCATCTCTTGGCAGAACTGAGTAGTTGTCAGGTTCCCTGCTTGCCTAATTGGTACCATTAAAGACAATTGAATGGTTACACCATGTGTGAAGTCGTTGAGTCAATGGAGTTTCTGGATCTTCCCAAAACTAGAGAGATTTTTTATTAAGGATACAGCTGATGAATCCTGAAGGTTGGAATTGACTGCGTGGACTATTGGCCATTAAAAATAATAATAGGTTTTCTAGAAGGATTTATGTCTCCGTGGAAGGAGATAAGTGAGATGTATCTCACCTTTGTGAGCAGGAGAACATCTTAAAAATGTCCAATTTGCCATGAGGTCCTAAATTTGGCTCTGCTGTCTTGCAAGTATAAAGAGTCAGCTGATTTTAATTCTCCATGTTCATATTTTAATTTAACAGAGTAGAAGATCTAAGAAATTCTTTTTAATTAAATTCTAGAGTGAAAAAAAATTTAAGTGTGAGTGAAGCAAAAAAACCCAAGGATTTCTTTTTACTGGTGGTAGTTGTGCCTTACTCAGCATTTACTCCTTGTCTGGTGAATGAAGGATGGGATTTGATTTGTAAAGATCTGAGATCTTGGGAAAACTTCCAGCAGAGCATTTAAACACATAGATAGTCTCATTCAAACAATCTGGTCAGATGTGGACATGAATTTATGGTGTTAGCCTTGTCCCTGGGCTAAATGCTCCTCTCCTACATAATAGTAAGAATGTAAACTCAGGAGGAGAGTCAATTATAGATGGACACGCTGTCCCCAGGGGAACCAGGGGTTGTGAAGCTACAGAGAAGGCAGGAGGACAGATGTCCTTTGATTAATGGGACACCCCGGTGTATTGTGGGCATCTGGCAGGCAGGAAAATTGTCCTGCTGCTGCTTAGGGACTGCGGTCGTGGTCGATGTGGCCATAATTGTTTGTCTCCTGGGTAACCTCCCAACTTCTACTGGAGGGGGAGTGGGATGTGAGGAAGAATTTCTTGACTGAAAGGGTTGAAGGGGTTGGCCAGGGCAGTGGTGGAGTCCCCATCCCTGGAGGGATTGAAGAGTCGTGTAGACACAGTGCTGAGGGACATGGGTCAGTTGGGGACTTGTCAGTGTTGGGTTCATGGTTGGACTTGATGATCTGAAAGGTGTTTTCCAGTCAAGGCCATTCTGGGTTTCTGTGACAGAACTCTTGGTCCCAGGATGCAATGGGCACCTCTTCTTCATTCTGGGCAATACCCCCAGCTCCTGAGTCCCTCTCTGGTGTGATCAATCAAAAGGATGTTTAAAAAGATGAATTCCCTGGTCATTGTGCAGCTTATAAGATAGAGAGTCACACACCAACATTTATTTGCCCAAGAGCAAAGGTGACCTAGACGTGGTCCTCTGAGGGAGCCATTCCTCAAGGCACCACTGGCAGCCAACACTGGACCAGGAGAAGTCCACAAGCCCACCTGGGCACATGTGAGGGACATTAAGTGCAGAAGATGGTGTCATACAGCATTGTCCTCACTTTTCCCCATTCCTTTCCTAAAACAAGCGTGGTTTTGGTCCCCGTAAAGAAAATGACTCCCTTGATGATAACTAAAATCCAGCTTCAAAGAGCAAAAGGAAATGACACCGTGTTCTCTGGCTCCTTTGTTGCCTGAGTAAAAAAGCTGGAGAAGATGGATGGGTCACTCTGTGTTTATCAAAGGTGGACAATGACCCTGTTTCCAATTTCTCTCTTAAAACATAAGACAAAAAGGAAGGGGGGGAAAGAAAAATAAATGCAGCTTGGTAACACATCTGTCAGCATGGACTTGAAAAATCTAAATATTCATGAGTAGTTTGAGATGTGAGCAGTGGGATATCAAACTTCTCGGGATTATATCTATGGAATTACATCTGCTGTTGTCTTTTGTTAGGTGACTACCAACTACCCACCTTTTAATATTCGCATAATTAAATTTTATAAGGAAATAGCAGAGTGATGTTGAACTTGCTGTGGTGTAAAAGGAACAACGAATTGAGGTCTTTGTTCATTCAATCGATGTGTATATTTATATATATTTATATATTTATCTATAAGTGGTTGGGGGCACGTGGTGTTATATAATGAAATCTATTTTTATATTCAAGGGAAATGCTCTTTCAATTCCAAAAAACCCCCTCTTTGCTTTCAATTCACGATGGAAATCCCAGCAGACCTCCTGCTGCTCTTTTGTAGCGCACGCCCTGCGGGCAGGAGAGCTCTGGAGCCACGGCAGAGAGTGAAATAAATGAGGAGGACATTGGTGGTCTCAGCTGGGATGGCCACACCTCCACCATGAGGGCTCTTGGGAGTCTCCCAATGTGAGACCCCCAGTGCCAAATTGAGTTGCTGACCCCTGGGGCTATTGACAGCTGCCCAGGGCTGGCTCACGGCCACGTTACACAATAGACTGTGTCTTGATGATGGGAGGTGGGAGGTTTTTAAGTGGTCCACAGGGGAGCTGAGTGAGACAATGGCTACCTAAAGAAACCATAAGGGCTTTATGGGAGAGAAAGAAGCATCTGTTTAAGGTCTAGTCTTTGGAGTTGGCTCTATTCAACCCGCTCGCTGAGTTGGAGATGGGCTTGTCCTTTTTCATTCAACCTGCTGGTGGAGTTGGAGTTGGGCTTGTCCTTTTTCGTTGCGTTGTTTAGCAGGAGTAACACTTTCTGAAAGGGAAAAAACAAGGAAAGTTGATTTTTTTTCTTCTTTTTTAATCCATCTATAGCTTTTGCTGAGCTTATCTCCAAGAGTTTTCTTGCTTCATTCCAATACCTGAAGGGGGCCTACAAGAAAGCTGGGGAAGGACTTTTCATAAGGGCAGTTAATGACAAAACAAGGGGAAATGGGTTTAAGCTGAAAGAGGGGAGGTTTAGATGAGATATTAGGAAGAAGTTCTTCACTGTGAGGGTGGTCAGACACTGGAACAGGTTGCCCAAGGAAGTTGTGGCTGCTCCTCCCTGGAAGTGTTCTCGGCCAGGTTGGATGAGGCTTTGAGCAACCTGGTCTAGTGGAAGGTGTCCCTGCTGCTGGCAGGGGGGTTGGAACTGGATGAGCTTTCAGGTCCCTTCCAACCCAAACCATTCTATGATTCTATGATTCTTAAGTACCTGCATAAATACAGACTGACCCTTGGTAACTCTTCATCTGCTCATTGAGCACTTATTTGCTTGGAGACTCTGAAGACCATGGGCAAACAGATCAGGATTAGGCCCAACACATTAAGGGTTGCAGGAGTCATCAGCAGAAGAGCTTCTTTTTCATATCTTGGTCAAGGAAATAGCAAAACACCCCCTGATTATCTCAGCTTTGGTTGCTCTTAATCAGTGGCCACCATAGTGAGGTTGGGGCTGGGAGATACACAGCTCTGCGCTGGTCCTACCACAACGTAGGAGTCAAGATGATGGTCCTAAGAAGAGACTTGTTTTTCTTTGAATCTCCTCTGCTATACTCAGCATCCCACTTAGGACACATACCCAACGTGCACAAGGCGGATGAATGATGCTGAGGGACCATCAGCGTGGTACTTTAGAGTTACATCAAAGTGCTACTGCTTCTCGAGGAGGTTTAGGATGAGCAAGGAGACAGGGACCACACTGCTCTAAATAGTTCCTCTCCTTGAAACTCCTCTCTGGGTTCTTCAGGGTGGCTGGTGGAACGAGATCAAGCATCACCATCCTGCCCAGTGCTGAGGGAAGGTGAGTGATGGAGATCTGTGTCCAGGCAGGTTTTGAA
>NW_010335604.1:0-9430 GCF_000700745.2 Antrostomus carolinensis
AGCCATTCATCACCCAGCCTGTATTTGTGTTATGCACTCCGTCCCAGATGCAGGACCTTGCATTTGGCCTTGTTAAACTTCATGAGGTTAGCACAGGCCCACCTCTCAAGCCTGTTAAGGTCCCTCTGGATGGCATCCCTTCCCTCCAGCGTGTCAACCACACCACTCAGCTTGGTGTCGTCGGCAAACTTGCTGAGGGTGCACTCAATCCCACTGTCCATGTCACTGACAAAGATGTTGAACAGTACTGGCCCCAGTACTGACCCTTGAGGGCCACCACTCGTCACCCTGTTTTATCAGTTTGTACTGAGCCTTGTGCTAGCCTTGTGAAATTTCTCATAGTGTAGACTTGCTATTTTTTTTTCCTCTGTCTTGGTTTTGCTAGGAAAGGGTTTCTTTTCTTCTTAGTAGCTAGAACAGTGCTCTGTTTTGGTTTCAGTGTGGGATTTGTTATGAGAAGAATGTTGATAACATACTAATGTTTTTAGTTGTTGCTGGAAGGCTAAGGACTTCATGTTTTGCTAGCCTGTAAGTGCACAGGACTGGGGAGTGGGAAAGCATAGTAATTGTAGAAGCCCAAATTAACATTTGGATGTGCCAATGAGACATTCCATATCATATGACATCATGTTCACTACATTAATGAGGGTGGACTGGAAAGCCAGGAATTCTCTCAGGGATTGCTTGGGCTCACTTTTCTGGGATTGCAATTCCAGGTTTGGAGTTGTTTTTCACTCTTCTGGGATCACTATTGGTGGATGGCGAGCAATTGTACTGTACATAACCCATTTATACATATTATTATAACTCATTTTTATATTATCATCATTATAAATTATAATTATTATTTGAAGTTTATTTTATTCCAATTATTAAGTTGTTCTCATCTCAACCTGGGAGTCTCCTTACTGTTAACCCTCCTAATCTCTCTCCTCTTCCCTGGGTTGTGGGTGGAGGGCAGGGGTGGAGCAGCTGTGTGGTGTTCGGCTGCTAGACAAGTTAAACTTCTACACTTCCCTCTCAGATTCATCTCATTTGTAAAAAGTTTTCCATAAGAATGCACATAATTTTGTCAATTTTGACTTGTAGATAAGAAGTTGTAAAACTATAGTCACACCCACACACAACACACCATGATGCATGGAGAATAAGGAGCCAGAATGCCAAGCCTAGAAGGAAAGAGGAATGTTACAATGAACTCTCAGGAAAGATGCCTCTAAAATTTTTAATTGTCCAGCAGATAAAATAAGAACCATTCCTCATAGGTATTCCATTCTATACCATCTGGATTCTTGGAACCATCATCATCATCATCATCATCATCATCATCATCATCATCATCACTATCATATGTGCCTTTAGTTTTAGGAATCCATATAGCAATGAGAGAACATGTGCCATACGGAGCGCAAAGCAGGCCTCAGAAAGTGGGAGACACTTATGCTGACAGGAAGATTAAATTCCCAGTTATAAGCATCAGACTGCAACTGACAAGCACAGACACATCCCTAACTGAATTCTCCTCACAAATCTGTGATAATAACTACTGAGAAAATGAAAAGTAGATAGGCTCTTTCCAATAAACTTCTGTTACCATTTTTGACTTCTAGGTAGAAAATTGTATTTAGTCTTAGCAAACATACTTGCAAATATGTTCTTCACTGTTTGCCACCTGTGAACAGTAGCTGGAAGCTACATCTTCTTAAATTTTTTAATATAGGTTATCCAGATAGCTTTACAGAAGTGCATCTCTGCATTGGCAACATGTGGGAAACAAAGTTTACTAGGTCAGATGCCACAAATTTTGTTGAAGTCAGATACTTAAAGAGGCCAGTGTAAATACTCTTAATACTCCAGTATTTTTATTTACTTACTTCTGTGTATTGAACACTCTGGATTATCACAAAGCTCAGCTGGGGCCTGGGCAGGAGGAGCCATTCTTAGTCAGTAGCAGTAGAACCACCTATCGCAGAAGTGACCTTTCAGTCCTCTGCTGCACAAATGCATGTGTCAGAGAAGTCAGCAATTACCAAACTCATAAAAATCTGACCATATATGGTCAGGGTATGACCAAAGAGACCATATCCTGACCCTGTGATAGGAGGCACATACCAGTCCATGTAGTTCTTTGAAGTTATATATGGCATCCCGAGATATTATTATTATTATTATTTTCAGTTCGAAGTGCCTGAAGGGATGAGGATTGTTTTGCAACTTGTCAGAGTGCTGTTTTCATTACAGGAAGAGGAAAGCTGAGGGTATGTGCTGAATACAGGTGATGCAGGGACAGCATTGGAAGGCAATGTATCTACTTCCATACTGCCTACTGAGCACGGTTTTGCTGCATGCTACACCTTTAGCTGTGCCTAGACTGATTGGCATAGGTTAGTGGACAGGGTAGCCAAAGTGGATGGTACAGCCGTAACTGGACTGGGTTGCTTTAGTCCATAACTGGACATTGCTAACAACTAAGCAATGGGGACCATCAGTCGTCCAGTCCTCAGTTTTGCTCCTGCATAGTTTTATTTAGCCATGTAAATACAGTCAATGCTGAAACATCATCTAGCAGAAAACTCTCTTTATCTGGTAGTGAAATTATTATTTCTGTAGTTATTATTTACTGCCATGAAGGCATGCTGCTTCTGTAAAAAGGCCAATGTCCCAGTTATTCTCTTGCCAAACTGCAAACTCCAAGGCTGGGAAACAGCAGTAACCATGTGCAAAGTTCAGTGTCTCAGCTTCTTTAAACCTTTGACTCACACACTGGCAATTGCACAAAGTTACACCCCTCACTACTTATCAGAAGACAAATATCACTGCTTGTAATCTCTAAACATCAAAGATACAACAGAGGGCTATGCAGTGTTAGTAATATGCCAGACTGCACACGTGCACCCTGAACAGATTTATCTGTAGGACAGTTTTATCACTTATGAGACTAATGGATTGAAATTTGGTTACTCACCTCAGGTTACCTTGGATCACCTGCAAACCTATCAGCTTTTATTCTTTTGGAATGTATTTCTTCAATTATAGGCTCATATTATGTGAACTGGCTCATGCTATATGACTCACCTAAAAGAAAACAGGTACTTTTTGAATTCTCTTTTTGTAAGGACAATCCTAGTTAATTTTCATTCTGTGATTAATATAACTTTTAAAAATATGTGTTACTTCTGTGTTCATTTTCAACTTAGTATTATTCCAAGACACTCTGAAAATGTATCTTCTGTGCTGGGTGAAGGACTATAAAACATGACAGAATGCATGAAAAATGCTGATTGATCCCCAAGAGTTCTACTGTTAATAATAACACATCAAGGTATTAAATCATGCATAATATAAAGTGCACATGCAGAATTACTCATATTCTGAACAAGCTGCCAGTTTAAGGGATCTGAGCAGATTACTCACCATATAAGACACACATATTCTTTTCCAACCAATTTTCATTTCATAAATATTTCAATATTTTTTCAATATACATAACATCAAAGAAATATATCTGGTTTAATTATGACTGGACACTTAGTTCATGTTTCCTGAAAGTTATGACAAAGCATCTCTAGAAACTCTAAAGTGTTTACATACCTCCTAATAGACAGCTCCAATTCATGGAATTCATATTTCACTGACAAAATTGGCAGTAGTACTAAAATCAGTAAACTTGATGAACTCTGAAGATTTCTTCTTATGTTTGTATTTTTTTTCCAGGAGGAGTGGGGTGGGTGGAGGGTAGCAAAGTGGAAGAGAAATATGGGACAGGAACTATCCATGAACCGTTTACTACAAAACCACAAACATTTCTAAAAATCCATCTTTGGAAATAAAGAAATTCTAGTCATAATCCTTGCTCCTCCAGAGTTACCTTGCTAGCATTTGGGAAGGAGAGGACAAAAGCAAAGCTGTGATTGTCCTCTTCATTGTCAAGTATAAAGGTTAAATTTAACTATATCTTTATCAGAAATCCCACAGGACATACTCTGTTGTGAAGATAATATCGACCAAATAACATGAATTATTGTCTCTTTCAAATTTTTTCAGCACTTGGTTTTCCAGCATTACCACTCTTATAGAAATATATTCTTTATTAAGTTAGAATAATATTTTAATTTATTTAGCCCTTTTAAATAAGTTATTTAATGTTATAGATTATTATTTTATGAAGTTAAAGTGAGGTATCTACGAAAACAGCAACCTCATTCTGCTGTAAAATGCAAGGAGGACTGGAGATTTGCAGTAATTTGGGGAGGACAAAACAAGCCTAGGGCCACTATAAGGGAAAGTAATTTGAAAATTGCAATATTGTAAAGGCTTCTGGATAAGGGTCTTTTGTACATAAACAAGTGATTTTTCATTTTAAAAAAATTTAAGCAAGTCCTTGTTTCCTTATCCTACTAGCAGTCCTGCACTCTCTAACCAAGGACAGAAATGCCACGGACAACTCAGGGAGTTCGTTCTTAGCTGAAACCTTGATCAAGGATGTAGACTTAGGCAATAAAACTAAGTTATATGATTATGAAGAGTTAACACCAACTGTCTGTTTCCTCGCCTCCTTTTTTTTTGCAAGGTAGCTGAGCATCAAGTCAAAGGAATACTATTTTAAGAAGTAGATTTCACAAAAATTCAGTGAAATTTCACAAAAATTCTTTCATAAACAATGAAAGAACAGAAATGCTGGTTATGAAATGTAGACTATCAGGGAATAAAAGTCATCAGTATAAGGTTCATTCACCTATGGACAGGAAACTGAAATTCTAGAGAACTGAGGTTGTGTGTTTGTGCACAACCCAATCATAGGCTCATAAAAGTCACTGAAACTGAATGATCAGAACTCCAACCACTGCCCTTTTACAAGATACATCAGAAGAGAAGGATCAATATTAAGATACAGCTTCTAGCAGAAATTGAAGCCTTGATTGTGCTGGACTCTTCAGTAAACCACAGCAGAGGCAGACCCAAGACTCATGATGTAGCACAAAGTTGCCACAAATCCTTCAGTCTGTCAGTGAGCGTCTTTGGCTCCATGAATAAAAACCCCAATGGTTTCTCATGCAAATATTCACCTACCCTTACAGGCCCCCACTCTGCAACCACTGAGGTGTGAAAAGAAGCTCCAGTTGTGAGTGCTTCCCAACAAGCCCACACCAGTGCATGCTCCATAGCCAGTGCTAGTACAAATTAGCATATTTAAAAGGCTTGAATGTTTCTGTAAATATAGGCACTGGGGAAGTTCCTTGGCATGAAAGGTAGGCAAGTAATAGCTCTGCTTGTCGATACATACTGTGACTTTCTTAGTTGTAGCTGCTCATTTGTCAGCCTTTATTGTACCCAGAAATTCCACTTCTTGATTTCTTGCTGTGTGTAAAGGCTTCTAGCACAAAGCTACAGCTGCATTTCACAGTGTTACATCCAGTGAGCATGGTAGCAGATCCTTGAATTGTAGTTAAATATTGAACCAAGGGATGACTCATACAAATTTTCCCATGAATGCTGGTATAATCCTGGAATAAGCTCTGTTAGACTGTAAATATATTTAAACAGTAGCTATCACACTCCTTTTACCTGAAAGGAACTCATTTATAATACTAGTAATTAGTACATCACTGATGTGATCAATAGGATAAAATTTATTTTGATGCAAAAGGCATGTAAATCATAGCAAAGCATGCCCATCACACATTTCCTTGGGAATAGAAAGATGCCACGAAGGTTTGATACATAGGGGACTATTGCCATCTCAAGGTGCTGCCAAACATTCTCCAGTAGCCTAGAAAAAAAAGGACTTTGAGAGTGGTTGTTCAGAGGGCGTCTGTAGAGATAGTGTAGGCAGAAGGTACCAGGGCCATGTGCCAACACAGCCTGCATGAGCCAAATGTTGGTTCCAGACTACAATGTTATTTATAAACACTAATGGTTAAAGACTATCGTTTATTGTTCAGTGCTTTCTTTTCTACCTAATCATATTTTCTTTTCATGATATCTTTCCTTGGTTCCTAAAATTTATTTCCTCCATGCTTTTGCCATGTTTTTTGTCAGGAAGAACATTGCCTTTGTTCTAGCTGTAACTGCCAATTAAGTCATTAACTGATGCCCAGCATGGCTGTGCCTGCATACTAAGTTCCCTATGCATTGTATGAAAGAGCAGCAATTAAAGCAATCAGATCTAAGCTCACATGCTAACAGCATGACAAAAAGTAGAATAAAATTATTTCTGTTTATATGTAGAAAATGAAATTTTATGGATTTATAATCAGAATTCCCTATATTACAAGACAAAATGCAAACATGTTCATAATTTATTGATATATATTACAATGAATTGAACACTGATGAGTTGGAAAAAACAGAACAAAGGTTTATTTGCTTCACCTAAGTGATATATTAAATAAACTAAAGCAGACCAAACAAACAGTCTGGCAAAATGCTGACGGTGGGTCTAGAATTAACTACAACTGCAAACATGGACAATCTTTGTTTTTGGTGAATTAGTAATAAAAATAATATTCAGTTAATGATAAAAAGAAGATCAGTTTTGAGATCAGTGAAAACTGATCTGACATAAACTATTGTGCAAAGTTTCAGCTGATGAGAGCCTCCCATCTCTCTCTCTAAAAGTCATTGAGGCAGCAGTAAACTTCTGTCAAAAAAGGATACAAAAATGAAATTATCAACAAAATTCTCTGGAAGCTTATCAAAGACATTTGAATACAGCCAGATTAAAATAAATTAAGACATGACATTCCTGAGTGCAGGGTATAGGAAGAGATGTAATATAAGCCTTTCCAGTATCAGCTTCTGAATCCAGAAGATTCTTTACAATTCTACCCAGTCATCCAGAAGACTACATTTCCCAGAAAAATTACAAAATAAATCTAGATGAGGTGCCAGAAATTGGGTCCAGAAGCTGACTTTCTCAGTCTGCTGACCACAGAAACTCTTATTAGAATTAAGGACAGGAAGATAAATTGGGGAGGGGAAGAATGGAAAGATGAGTAAATTAATAAAAAGAGATGGGAAAAGTAAGCTAATTTGTTAATTGTGAAGAGGACATTTGATGTGCACAGCACCACCAGTATGTCAGCTACCAGTCACAGAAGAATCAGATTAGGCATGGGCAGAAAAACATACCTGCAATCTGGTAAATCACTTTTGAAGGGAGTCCCCCAAAAGCTATTTGTAACCTGCCAGACTATGGATGACTTAGTGTAACAGAGGCACTCATGAAGTTCAAGGCTATCTCAAACCCTCTAACAGATCAGACTTAATTGACATATGACAGTCAGACAGTAAACTAATTTGAAGCATCATTTCTTAGGGATTACTAATGCATGTAAGACTTCACTGAAGGAAAAATCCAGTAAATTGACAATTATCTAAAATATACAGCAACCAGTTTACAGTTCCTGCTCAAGACTTCAGCCCTCAAAAAAGTATTGATTGCTCAGCATTTTAGTATCTTCTATGGATTAGCTCTCACATATTTGTCCTTCTAGAAGAAAGATCCATAAGTAGCAGTCAGAGAAATTTTCTAAATGGCTCTAGCTGTCAAAGATTGCCAGTTCCCAAGTACTCCTCCTGGCTGCCTGAGCCTGCTTTATTCTGCTAGCCAAGATGAGCTTCATTCTGAGAATGAGGGAAAATTGCAAAGTGAACTTAAATCTGGTTTCTCTATGCCTAGCACTCCAAAATGTTTCACTGATCTAATTTAAGGGAAGTCCCAACAGTGCAATAATTTATGTTCTATGCAAAGTTCCCCAAGTGGCAGATGAACTACAGCAGAACAATCAAGACTGCAGCAGAATTAGAAACAGAATCACACTCTTCCCAAACAATTTTTCAAAATACTCCTCACATGCTCTGGTTAGCAGTAGTGTCCCAGACTGGAACTTTATAAACAAGTTCTACACTGAATTATTCAGAAGTAAATAATTATGCTTTTTGTTTTGGTTTGTTTTGTTGTTTTTTTTTTTTTTTTTTCATTGTAGCAAAGAAGCTGCACACAGGATGGTTGTTACCTCCTGATCACTTCCCAAGACAATATCCTGAGATAAATATTCACTAATAATGCACCAAGAACAATTTTAGATTGCAAGGGATACAAGCAACTGAGGCTGAGAGTGCTGAGCAGTATGCTTGTTTGTTGAAGGACAATGGGAGTTCCAGCTAGTTTCTAGCCCTCAACTGGTTTGAAGGTCTCCTCTCTTGTCCTCTCCTTCCAGATTTTCAGTTCAGGTATAACTAGTTCAAAAGTGGGGTCTGTTCAAAGAAAAAAAAAAACAAACAAAAAACCAGAAAGCCAAATAAAAAGTGGAAAAAAACAGATCAGGCTTGTTCAATTCAAAACGTATAGAAGGAGGCAGTTCCTCTTCTCTCGGGGAAAATGAAGTGTCATCTAGCAGTGTCCTGCCAAGTGCCCTACAGGCTCCTACCAAGCAGCTGACAAAATATTTGAGGAAAGGGTGTCCTCAGACATTTTTTTACTAATTAGAACTCTTTGGTGTCACAAGTGCATAAACCATTAAGTTATGTGAAATCCAGCCCTACACTGTATATGTCATTAACTCTCCAGAAGGTCTTGACATAAGTTGGCTTATACTCTTGCATTTTCCCAGTCTGGATCTTCACTTGGATTACCATTACAGGAAAAACTTCCAAAAATCTGGGGAGTGCCTTTCCAAAGCCAAGGAAGAGCTGTAAAATGCAGCAAATGGGCAAAGATATCACTTCTGCATGTGTTGCATAATACAGCGGTGTCTCATCTTCCAGAGTATATAGCCAGAGAAACACAGAGGTACACAGTGAGATCCATAGAGGATGCATTACCCACAACTGATTTTTCACACTGACTATTTGTATAAAAACAGCTGTCATGACCAGCAGCAACAAAAGTAAAGCCTAACCTGAGCAGCACATTCCGTGATCTAAGAGCCATCTATGATGCATGCAGAGAAACTGGCACAAAAAAGATAGAAAACAGATAGCTGATGAGGAACTGTCCTTCTTACAAAAGCTGCAGTTAAAACAGTCCTTAGTGTCTGAGTTCAGTCATTCTCTGACCTACGTGTTAACTTTTAAATGTTGGCATAGCCACACTGTCTGAATACTGTAGCAGACAGCATCATTAGCTAAATGCAACTAAACCAGTATGATATACTGTCTACTCGAGGTGCTTCTGCTGTCCACAAACTACATGCACTGTTGACTAGTGGTGACTAGTTGCTTCTCTTTGTAACACTGGATTCAGTCTGACTTCACTTGTTCACAAGAGGTCAAAAAGCTACCAAAATGAAAATTTTTAATAACTCGACACTTTGGTAAGCTCTTATTCTTAAAATATCCTGTAAAATAATGTACATCTTTCAATGCTTCTCGTAAGCTATGGATGTGCAGTAGCATACAGAATCACAGAATCATAGAATCACAGAAT
>NW_010335605.1:0-566 GCF_000700745.2 Antrostomus carolinensis
GGGTCCCAGCTATAGGGTGCCCCATAGATCCCATAGGGCCCATAGAGTGCCCCATAGAACCTATAGGGCGCCCCATAGATCCGGGGTCCCATCTACAGGGAGCCCTATAGATCCGGGGTCCCAGCTATAGGGTGCCCCATAGATCCCATAGGGCCCATAGAGTGCCCCATAGAACCTATAAGGCGCCCCATAGATCCGGGGTCCTGCCTACAGGGAGCTATAGGGTGCCCCATAGATCCTACAGGGTGCCCCATAGATTCCATGAAGCCCATAGGGTGCCCCATAGATCTGGGGTCTCAGCTATAGGGTGCCCCACAGACCCTATAGATCCCATAGGGTGCCCCATAGATCCTGTAGGGTACCCCATAGATCCTGTGGAGTCTATAGGGTGCCCCATAGATTCCATAGATTGCCCCATAAATGCTATAGGGTGCCCCATAGATCTCCACACATGCGGAGCCCATGTATAGGGTGCCCCATAGATCCTATAGGGTGCCCCATAGATTCCATGGAGCCCATAGGGTGCCCCATAGACCTGGGGTCTCATCTATAGGGTGCCCCATAGA
>NW_010335605.1:636-876 GCF_000700745.2 Antrostomus carolinensis
GAGATCTGGGGCCCATCTATACAGTGCCCCATAGAGCCTATGGACTGTATAGGGTGCCCCATAGATTCCATAGGGTGCCCCATAGATCTGGGGTCCCAGCTATAGAGTGCCCCATAGATCCCATAGACTGCCCCATAGATCCGAGGTCTCATCTATAGGGTGCCCCATAGATTCCCTGGACCCCATGGGGCGCCCCATAGATCCTATATATAGGGTGCCCCATAGATCTGGGGTCCCAGC
>NW_010335606.1:0-746 GCF_000700745.2 Antrostomus carolinensis
AGACAGTGCCCGGTGCTGGGCTGCCTCACGCACCCATGAAGGCAGCCAGCCTCCAAAACAGCACCCATCTCCCAGCATCACCCCTTCCAGCACCCATCCTTCAGCTTGAAGCACCCAGCATTCAGGATCTGGCACCCAGGATCCTGCTTTCAGCACCCAGGTTCTGCTCCCCAGCACCCACATGTCAAATGCTTTAAGCACCCATTATTCAGGATGTGGCACCCAGCACCCACTGCACGACAGCACCCGGCAGGCAGCACCCACCTGTCAGGATCCACTCTCCAGCATCTTGCACGCAGCACCCAGCTTCCCAAATCCAGCACCCAGCAAACCCAGCTTCCCTTACCCACCATCAGCACCCAGATTTCAGCACCCAGCACCCACTCTCCTGCTCCATTACCCACCACCAGCACCCAGCACCCAGGTTTCCCTCCTCTCCTGCTGCCCCCTGCCTGGGGACCAGGGTCCCCCCACACCCAGGTGCCTTTTGTCACCCAGTGCCATTGAGGTGGCACCCATGAGGTGGCCCCAGACACGTGTGACAGAGTGCCACCCGCAGCCCCCCCGTACCTTGCGTGGCACCAGGTAGGTGACGGGGACGAGGGCGGTGTCAGTGAGCTGCAGGACACGGAGCACCTCGCAGGCCATGACATCCAGGGCCAGGCGTGGCACGGCTGCCAGGCCCCGTGTGCTGCCCTCCGTCCGACACTGGGTCACTGGGGGACAGGCAGGGTGGCCGTGGGGCA
>NW_010335607.1:0-4266 GCF_000700745.2 Antrostomus carolinensis
TGTCCCGGGGCCGACGGGCTCCGCAGGGTCCCTGCAGGCAGCGCTTGTGCCCGCCGGGGGATCCCGCTGGGGCTGCTGCTTCCACTTGCCCCGGCGAGGCGGCCCAGGGGCGCGGAGCGGAGCGGGGCCTGCGGGGACGCGCCGTGTGGGCTCCGTCTGCCTGGACCAGCGGTGTGTGTGTGGTAGAAGTCATTTGAAAATCCCTCGTGTTCATAACCCGCGTGTCTCCGCATGAAGAGGAGTTCGGCTTCGTGGCTGTGGTCTCCAGCAGCGCGGGCACGCTGACGGCGCCTCGAGGTTCTGCTTCACCCCCAAGGGAGGACTGGGAGACAGCGCGGCTCGGGAGAAGAGACGGCGTCCGCGACAGCTTACAGACTATTTATCATCACGTTTGTTTTAGGTAAATAAGAGCTTCTGCTAACACAATAAACATCTGCGAGAAAAGCATGTTTAATGAAACACATTAGTTATTTTGAAAATTAATCAAGCAAGTAGCTGCATGCTAGAAAACTTACTACTCTTAACCATAGGAGACCTTGGATCTCAGAAAAATGTCCAATGAAATGAAATTGTAAAATAATAATTAGTCTTATAAGAGGGCCATGAGTATTAAGGAACATACAGAAGTATGAGAGTTACCTCTAGGATGTGTAGCAAGCTCACTGTCTGGGGAAATACAAGAACTAGGCAGGTGCTTTAAGACATGCCTAAGAAATACTTTAACTGCATTTGGAATATTTTAAATGAGTAGTTTCCCTCATGAAAGAAGTCAGTCAATCTGTAATTTACCATACTCGGATATTCAGCTTTGAAACTCCTTTAACAAGGGCCGGTGCCATGGCCAAGTCTTCTGGAAGGTGGCTGTGGGAAGACAGAGATGAAGGCTAACGGTGGTGGAAGAGCAGTTCAGGAAGCGATAGGAGTGACCCTTTGCCGTGCGCTGAAGGCAGCTGTGTCCACTCAGATTAAGATACTGCACACGATCTGGTTTTTATGGGCCTCAGTGTTACCAGCAGAGTATGGCTGGTCAAGTGTAAGCAGCAGCTTATCTCCAGGAAACCAGGAGACCTCTCCCTTGTGACAGAGTCATAGCACGGGCACGGTGACCACCACTGTGTTCAGTCCGAGCTGACCATGAGGATTTCAGAGAAGAGGCAGATAGGCTGGGTCCTGTCAACTGAGAAGAGAAGCAGCAAATTGCAGTAGTGCTTCATGTCCAGTATTTTATCCCACATTTCAGTACCCTGATCTCTGAAGTCCTGTCAGTGAAGTCAACGAGAGTTGAGCTCAAATCATCCTGTTTCTCTTCGGCTGCTGTGACACAACAGGGGATGGAGGAACTACGGCATGGGACAAAATATGTTGATTTTTCTCTTGGGGACCTTAATTCACAATTTGCTGCCACCCATGATTAGGATCAGCAGATTATCTTGGAACATGAAATCATGGGCCAGAAGGTCTCAGCAGGGCTTCCCCCATAACAGAGCAGTCTCTCAGCCCCCACTATGTTTGCTCTGGAGCCTATCCCATAATAGTACCTGAAGAGAGTAAGGAATTATGAGACAGACCTTTTCTACAGAGAAGGATGATTTCATTTTTTAACACAGCAGTTGAACTGCATGGCACCGTCACATTAAGAGTATTTGTAGCTGCATAAACAGACACAGACAATCCTTTATAATAAATACATTTTTATAAATAACATGATGTCTGCAAGGACTGTTCGACTGTAACGAGACTCTCCATACATGTTGAAGTGCAAGCAATTCAGAGATTGAGGAAAAGACTGTATGTGAAATAGAATTATCTGGGTTGGTTGTCAGTAAGCATTCTAGTCTTTGCTTTTAAAGACTTAATGAAAAAAATACAAGTGAGTGGAAGTAGTTTTGTGGTTTGTGTTTTACAAAGTATGAAGTTTAGACAGCTGGTGTTAATTGTCATAACTCATTGGCTTCAGTGAGCTGATGGTTTATGCCAGTTCAGGATCTTCCCCTATGCATGATAATTTTAGTATCTACTTTAGTAACTGTAATTTAGTACAGCAACTGGTAGTGTCATTCCAGATGAGTTACAGTGAGGACATAAATGATGGACATCACTCTCTTGCCCCTCCTCTTTCCAGTTCTGTTTAATATTTCATTAAATATTTTAACATTGTGGACTCTATTTTCCTCTCTTAAGTGCTTTGGCTGCAAGTAGTGAGTTTCCAGCTCTCACAATATGGTTTTATTATATAATGGAGTCTTCCCTGCAAGTAGATGACAAAGAGGAGACAGATGGTAAATGTAACTTAGACTGTGCTGTGAAGGACTTATTTATAACTCACGGTAGCCACAGGACAGCAAGGGGGCCTCCCGAAAGGAGAAATCACAGAGGAACTAGATTTAATTTTTAAGTCCTGGCTTCGTACTCCTATTGTGAAGAGCAGAATTCAGTTCAGGAAAATGCTGCTATTCTTCTGTGTCTTACGTGAGGATGTTAATCACTCCACTGAAAATCAAGAATTTCTGTGTTTTCTAATGAAGGGCAATTTTATTATTTATGGGAGGTTTTTCATTTGGTTAAAGCTGCACAACATTTTTTGATCAGTTGAGGACTCTGACCTTTCAGAAATGGAAATTAATTAAATGTAAGGAGATGGATTTTGGGACTTGTGAGCCATCAAACCTTCTGTGTCCTCTTAATGGTTTTCTTTGTTAACTTTGATTATTTTGCCTAGAGTAAGGTTTCAGGGGGTCTGTGTGAAAAGTTGAAAAAGTGCTATGATCATAACGAGTGAAGACATACGGGAGGTGATAGCTTACCCCTTTACAGCAAACAAATAAGAAGCTTGAAAAAAGCAGGGGTATTTTTTACAGGTATTTCTAATCTGTTGCCTAGTTTCCTATGCATTATTTGTTTTATATTAAACTTTCACTTGAAACTTCTTAGAGATCACTCTGCATTACAGCCAGTCAAGCTGTTCCAGTAATGACATTTTCTCTTCCATTCAATTCCAGAGGTAGGACCATTGATCAAAGGATGGAGGTTAAATTTGTCTTCTAGGAAAAATAGATGCAAACCTCCTTTGAAAGTGGAACTGCAGCCTAGTACTTTCAGTATAAACATTATAACACAAGACTAACATTTCCTGAGATGTCTCATTTAATCATAGGAAAGGTAAAACGTGGAGGAAAAAAATAGAGAAAAATAAATGCTAGAGTGATGAGACTGGATAGGCAAAGAAAAGCCTAGTAATAAGCTCAGTTCATTTTTTTATCATGGTTATGATGTTCGATATTATAATCTGGGATTTTTCTGGAAGGGAAGCTTCAATCAGGAGCTCTTACAGCTTTTTCTGAGATATGTTTATCTCAGGAAATAAAAGAAAGGATGAGACTGGATCTTAAGAGTGGGTAGCTTCATAAGGAGGACAAATCTCTTCTGAAGTAAGTACATTTACAAGTAGAGTCTGGTTGCCTCAATGAATAAGCATTACTTGCTATTAGACGAACTGTATGGGAAAATTCTTATTACAAAACAAGGATGTATATACAACTTAAATATATAACAAGATCCTCTCAAGGGAAGTGGTAGGAAGATATCTTTTATTTAAAAGTAGTTATTGTTAGAAAATAAAATATGTCAAAGTTTCTTGGGTTGCAGAATTTATAAACATGTACTTTGTGCAAAGCCATTGGCAGGTGTTGAAGGCACTGTTCTTCCATGATTTGTAGGTGTCACGGCTTCTTGATTTAGCTAGTTTGGTTTTCTCAGCAACAATACATGGACTGTGTGGATCCTCTCCTAATGATAGGGCAGATACAAAGGAGCTTCAAGCCGCTGCTCTTGTTCCTGAAGCAGTGGTCACAGCCTCACAGACCTAAGCCAAAACTCAAGGAGTGCTTCTTTTTTTCTTAAAGGTACTAAATTGTCTTCATTGGAAATTACTCACCTGCCTTGAGGGGTCCCTAAGGCCGGGTCCTGCTGCTGTTCCTGCAGCAGCAGGAAGAAAGGGCAAGCATGGGTTGTATCATGTTCAGAAATGCCCTACTGCTTTATATCCATATCTTTTAGCATCAAAGGTAGGATGACTTGTGCAAACCCAAATACCTTAGAGCCAGCTGGCTAACTTTCAAACATATTAAGAGTTAGCGATGCCAAAGGACTGGAAAGTGGCCTAAAGTAATAGCAGATGTGGCAGTAATCCAAATGGCAGAAACGTACCCGCCATCTTGAGGGCCCACAACATATTGGACTGGCACATTTTTTGAAGTTCAGACAGCA
>NW_010335607.1:4276-29212 GCF_000700745.2 Antrostomus carolinensis
GCAGGAATTTGCAAAGAAAATTTCTTCCAACAATTGCACTTTTAAGGAATATTTCAGATTTCGTATTGCTGTCAGCAATCTTAGTGATACCGTCAAGGGGCTCAGGTGATTGGAGATATCGGAAAAGTTCAAGACAAAGGTTTAGCTCAAAAGCTAAATTCCCAGACTTGTAAACATAATCATCTTCCTACAATTAATTGCACATAATAATCAAATTAGACTTTGGAATAGTCAGTTTTCAAATGACTTTAAGATGAAGCCATATAGACAGGGCATGTTGCTGTAGTGAAGGTTAGCAGCAACCTTCACTTGAGATGTTTAGGTGAAACGGAATTCCTTGTGAAAGATTATCTTTGGGCCTTACTTTTCTCCTCCAGTCCTGTAGGAAGACTAGAAGGTCTCTATGTTCCAGGCTACTTCAGTGCATGAGTTGTACCAATGTGCCTTTGTTTTCTGATGGGTTCATGCAATAAACCTTTTATTCAGCTTGAATATTTTAAGTACAACACTGAAGGCTATCAGCCACAAGTAGGGAAGAGGAAATTAAAAAAGCAGAGAAACAGAAGAGGAGAAGAACTTCTGCAACACCCGCTTAGAAAAATGAGGAAGTCAAAGGATTTTAACTAGTTTTAAGGTTATACTGATCACAATGGGGATTTTACTTACATACATGAAGTAAGCTGAAGATGTGCAAACCCAACTGCACAACATACAATGTATATTAAAGTGTATGGGGACCTTGAGACCACA
Organism: Antrostomus carolinensis; assembly: GCF_000700745.2. NCBI lineage: Eukaryota > Metazoa > Chordata > Aves > Caprimulgiformes > Caprimulgidae > Antrostomus > Antrostomus carolinensis. The sequence goes on from NW_010335607.1 coordinate 5,027, forward strand.
AGAATGCTGGTGAAGTTATCTGTCATTGTAGAAGTTATCTGTCTTTCTAGACACAACAGAATTTTAACATGCTATTGCTGATCTGAAACAGTCTAAATAGGAACTAACACTTAGTACTTTTATGTTCATGTGTTTACAAGTGACAAACTGAAATGCCTTGGATTCCTATCAGTGTACAAATGAGGTATTTTTCAACTCCAATTTTGGGGGGGAATGACTTTCCACACTCATTTGTTGAAAAGGAACACCCAAGTGTTCTCCAGAACACCTCTGAAGCTGAATTTGGGATTTATAAATCAGGGCAGGGATTGGTGGCTCAGTGGTTGTTTCATATTTGTGACTGCTTTAATTTGGAAAACATTCCAAGATATCTAAGAATCTCATCTGATCTGTATAGCTACAGAAGCTTCAGTGCATGAGCATTGATGATGTTGGTGTGTTTTTGAAGAGCTTCTATGACAACTCCTTATGTTCATTATTTTTAACACCACATACAAATTTCTACATTTATAATCTGTTTGTAATTAAGAATTGGAGAACTTAAAGGCTAAGAACTATTAAGAACTTAACTTTCCAAACCATGAAGTGCCCTGACTTCAGTACCTCTAAACCACAAATGAGAAGTCCCTTCCTGTAGTGAGCTACTTTTGTAGCCTTTTTACTTTGAGCCTTTGAGTCTGTTTGTTTGCACCACATCTGGCACCCCAAGTTTTTAGGCTTCCCTGGGACTCAGGGCATTGGTACAGGACAGACAGCAATGGCACTGGATGTCATGTCATGATTTCCTTCCTCCCACAAGCTCTGATAGACCTGGTGGTTTAAAACAAAAGGGGGAAAAAAAAAAAAGAAATAAAAAGCTTGCCCTGAACTTGAAGTGCCTTTCTGTTAGGGTCCTAATAAACACAGTGTAATTTAAAATTTGTAACGGTTTTCTCTTAAAAAATGCAGTGCAACTTCCAGGCCGCAATTAAATGATATAAATCCTTTCTCTAATGTATGTATGTAGCTTACCTAACTCACGTCATAGTTTTTAGCACTAGTTTTCCCTAGAACAGCCCTAGGAGAAAGGAAAGCATTATTTTGTATTCCCATGTTGGGCGAAGAGCTGAGAGTTGCCAGCCTGGCTGAGGCTCAAGTAAGAGCATTCACCCAGGCAGGAGCTCCGGCTGCATCTTTGAAATGCGGGTGGGTCCCCCCAGCTCCTGGCCCAGCTTTCCTCCCGTCAGCGTATAAAGGCGAAGCAGCATCTCCATCCAGGAGGCCGTGGGGTTTTGGCCTGAGCGCTCTGCACACTTCATGCAACCTGAGCTCGCTGGCTCATACCTCGGGCTGAAGTGGAGCGGCAGAGGTGCAGAGCACATTCCTTTCTGCTAGCATGAGTATTGAGAAAGCCAGTTTCGTAACACAGCAGCCAGGGCAGCCAGAGCTTGGCTCCAAGTGATTTTTTTTTTTAAATAGAAATTAAAACCCAATATCTGGGACTATATAGAGAGGTTATGGGCATGAATAGTGAATCATAAGCTTGTTCTTTTAATTACTGTTGTTTACTTAGAACCTATTCATGTCTTGAAAAGCCTCAGAGGACCAAATGAAATTGTGACACATCGATTTCAGCCTATGGAAACATATTTAGAGGAAGATGGAAAAAGCACCATTTAAAAGGAAAAGAAAGGAATATAACTACAACTGTTTCTTTCAGGTAGAAACTGAAAGCAATCTTAAACATACCAGGTGCAGAGCACAGTACAGTAGCCATGAATGACATTGCACAGAAAACTGAGGTATGTACCAATTTTAAAGTAATCAAAGTAATGTAGTAATTTACAACTGATGCTTGTAAAAAGAGTAATTACAAACAATTGTAAAAGACAAACAATGATACTGGAAGTCTGATGATATTGCTGTTATTTTAAGACAATGGAAGGGCTCTTGAAAGTAGCTTAAGGAAACTATCTGACTTGATGGAATCTGTGAATTATGTTCTTACTATTATTAGAAACAAAACAAAACAAAACCAAACCAGGGAAAAAGGCAAAATAAAGGTAACAAAATATGAACAAACTTGAAATGTTGGGGGGGAATTCAGGGCAACATTCATATCTAAATCTAAAATGTAAATATTAGGCTACTTCAAATATTTATTCTTCTTCTATATAGACTCACTGAACAACAGGAACAAAAGCAGGAATAAAAACTTGGTTTAGGTAGAAAATATGAAACGTGGAATGTTTTCAGCCAGTTTTCTCAGCATTACTATATTGAGAGCATTCCTGTAGTCATTACAGTAAAAAGAGAGAAAACTTCACAGTAGTTCTGAAAAGCAGGAACTTCTCTTACAGTTTGGACACACACAGAGTAAGCATTGGCAAAGAAGTGTCCAGCAGCTGTATCAATATCTGAGTCCTGCAAGTCCAGTAATCTTGACACTTTCTAACATAAAATCACTGGACTTCTTAGTTTCTCTGAATATTAAAAAACTAAGTATATAATGTATTGGAAGTTTTAAATGAACAAATAACACTCTATTTAAAAACCGTATATGGCTGTTGAAGTGTTGCAGAAGAAAACATACACATTAGATGTCTGTGCCTTTATATCTCTTTTAAATGCTAGGGGTAGAGAGGATCTCTGGTGACTGCTTATGATTCAAAGCAACAATATCAATCTGTATCTAATTTTTAAAGCCATAGTAACTGAACATTTCCATTCACATAGTTCGTATACTTTGTTATGTAGCTATTGGTTACAATTACTTATAGTCTAAGTTTAAAACAATGCTAAATGTTATTTTGGATATTTTAGTATTTATTACTACTTATGAACAAATACAGTGATGTTTAATAGATGACAGCTAGCGGCACACAGTTCATAATCCCAAATGCACTTCTGTTTTTTGTTCTTATGTTCTTTCTAATCCAGTCTATCAGAATATTTTTGTCCATCTGTTTCAACTTTCTTTTTCTTATCTTCATTTCTTCTATATCTTCACCAAGATTCTGCTTTCTTCATCTAAACCCGTCCAAAAATCCTATGTGCCCAAGCTTCACAAGGGTGATGTAAAGGATAAATTTGAAGCTATGCAGAAAGCAAGGGAAGAAAGAAATCAAAGGAGATCTAGAGATGAAAAGCAAAGAAGAAAAGAACAATATGTTAGAGAGAGAGAATGGAACAGGAGAAAGCAGGAGGTTATTTTCTTTGCAAATATTTTGTGTTATTTTAATATTCAATATTATACGTTAAAATCTTTACACATTATTTTAAGCCAGTAATACTGGAACTTTATTTGAGGTATGAAGACAGTTTACTTTCTGTGTTTCATCAACTAGATGAAAGAACTGCTTGGATCTGATGAAGATGACGACACAAAATCATCTAAAATAGAAAAAGGTTATGTTCCAAAGCTAATAGGTAAGAGAGGCTTGATTTTAAAGGCCACATAATTCACTGGGTAGGTATTAGATGTAACTACTGAACTGTGTATTTCACATTCACAGGAACTGTTAAAGGCAAGTTTGCAGAAATGGAGAAGCAAAGGCAAGAAGAAGAAAGAAAAAGAACGGAAGAAGAAAGAAAGCGCAGAATTGAACAAGATATGATTGAGAAAAGAAAAATTGAAAAAGAATTAGCAAAAAAAGCACAGGAGGTATGTTCATCTGATCACAATAGTCAGCATAAAGTTGTAAACAACCAACAAAAGAAAAAAAAGTTTTGTCTTGATCAGAAAGATTTTATCTTAAGATTTCTGATAGTGGTGATGTACATGGGAGATGCTCAATGGGATGGAAGTGGGGAATAATGTTCAGAGAATCTTCATCTTCACTTCTTTATGGTAATAATTGTTTTAAGCACTAAACTTGAGTTACAGATGAAACCAGGCAGGTATAAACCTGGTAGGAATGTGAATAAGGCATAAATTTTGGTGTCAAATGCATACAAGAGTTTACAGAATTTAGTAAACTAATTTTAAAATATTTCTTATATTTTACCAACCTTGTCTTTAGACAATTTTTGCTAATACATTAATGATACAGTTCAGTGATAGATGAACTAAGACAAGCAGAAAGAAACAGGAAAATGCCATCAGCAGGCAAAAATGAGACGATAATAACACAGTAAAAATCCTAGATCATGTTTTATTCCTTTGCCACTTTGTGAATCTTTATTGCATATATATGTGAACAGACTCCAACTTTTGTCGATACCAATAAGGCAAATTTTGTCTTTTGCAGAATTCTGCATTCGAGTATCACATTTAATTCCTTTTGTAAGTTTTCCTCAGTGCTGCAAATACTGCAGTAAGAGTGAACATTTAAATGATAGACTAGGTCCATAAGTGAATTTTTATTTAAGCAAAGTATAGTACTTCATTTAGTTTGTTTTTGTTGTAAGAAAATAAAAACAGGGCTACAGGAGGAGTCAGTTTTCAACAAAAAGTTGGATGGTATTTTCTACTAAGACTTTTAACATTGTTAAAACGAGACTTTTAACTGGAAACGTATTGAGTATGTCTCTAATCTACTCTGAAAGGCAGAGGTACATAGCATGTAGAATTTTAGAATGTATGTTAAATTTTAGACAGTAACATATAAAGACTCCATATGAAGCAAATACAGCAACAGGCTTTTTGCAGGAGTTGAGGGGAAGACCATGTCACTTGCATCAGAAATAATGTTTAATTCTAGAGTGCTTAAATGAAGAATGGACATCTAAAGTACTCTCCTCAGTTCATCACTGAAGAGTTAAGAATGCTTTAGCATACTTTCTGTATGATGTTTTCTGTCATGTTCCCTCTTCCTCAACAAGCTAACCCATCTGAAGTATTCCAACAAAGGTTCAATCATTACCGTCTCTGTGATTTGTCCTACATACGTATCACTGATACAAAAAGAATTTCCAGTTCTGTGTTTGCAAATCTAAGGCAAAGAGCCAAAGTAATGTAATCATATGAAATTCTCATTTAATAGATTGATGACTTTAACAATACGGGAACTGAATCAGCAGCAGAGGTAATCAGATTTTTTTAAAGAAATGTTCACCTACATTTTTGTTCACTTTGTTTTGTTATTGTCATTTGGGATGGGAAAACTTAGAAAAGGGCACACAAATACCTAATTAAAATTCAACCAAGAAGCTAACAAATTTTTAAAGTATACAGAACTACATCTCTGTACTTGAAGTTAATTTATTTAAGTTTGAAATAGAACCTACACTGAATACTTTGTCTAAAATGTAAATATTCAAAGCCACCAGAATGATTTGAGGTATACTGGCAATGATACTCTAAGTCCTTCTGCTTTGGAAAGCATGATTGTAAAAGCTCTTTGCCTTAAACTTGAAGTTAAAAGAAAGGGGATTCTGTCAATACACACATGTTTGAATACCTCAGTTAACTTTTTTTTTCTTTAATTGACTAATTTACCATATGGGCTTGGATTTTAAGTCTTGCAAATAAATGTTTAATTTCAAAAAGCTTCATCCAAAGGTCCTACTGTCTTTCACTAACACAAAAAAATCACATTCCTACTACAGTTTTGGAAAGACAAACAAACAAAACCCCATTAGTTTTAAGCTATTTGACAGAATCCCTGTTAATCACAGTATTTTGTGAAAAAACCTGTGTAAAATGTACTTTGACAAATAAGTTGAGAAAATAGTTTTGAAGCAGCAACATCCTTCAAAAAGATTACTCTGATGAATTACATATTGCTCTCTAGAACTATTAGTTTATTCCAACTGCAGTATATCCTTTACTTAGTAAATATAAGACTGGAACTAGAGTGTGGCTACAATTACTATGTATTCAAAATTTCACCTGTTCTTCTCCAAACAACGAATATTTTCATTAGCTCTTAGCTATATACGTAAAGAAAATTAAGGAGTTTGACAACAGTTATGTTTAAAATATAATTCAGCCTTGATGCTCTTTAGATACTACAAGAAAACTAGTGACTGCCTCAGGCAGATGTGTTTATTCTTGTTGTTAATACAAGTAATTCTTTTGAAAGTTCTTTCGGTGCGCAAAGGTAAAACCAGCAGTTTCATTAAGAAATGAGTCTATCTAGAAGTCAAGCTTTATAGAAATATAATAAATATCTTTTTGGACAGGAAGGGGATGATTCACTGCTAGTTACAGTTGTGCCTGTAAAAGCCACCAAAACTCCTGGGAAGATGAAAATAAACTTTGAGAACACAACAAAGGAGAGAGCAGAACAAAGAGAGAGACAGGATGAAGAAATGAAGCTAAAATATCAGGAACAAAAACAATTCCTTAAGGAAACCAAGTGCCTTTCATTTGTCATGGTAAACCACTCATCTAAAAATACCTAAGAATTAGGTATCTGTTATTTAAGATATAACTATTTCATTTTTCTTACACAGAGAGAAAATGAAGACAGTGAAACACAAGAGCCTCTGTCTCCTGGAAAGCTGAAAGTAACATTTGAAGAACTCGAAAGACAAAGACAGGAAAATCAAAGGCGGCAAGCAGAGGAAGAAGCAAGACAGCGTTTAGAAGAAGAAAAACGGGCCTTTGAAGAAGCTAGACAGAGAATGGTAAATACATGTTTTGCTCATGTTGTTACAGAATTTTCACATAGGATGTGCTTTTATGTTCTTTCCTGTATCTGATTCTTCTTTTTCCTTATTCTTTAACTATATTTCAAACTGTTAAGAGTCCGAAAATTGTATCACTATTAATTTTGGAATGATGTATTTTTTACCTTAGTTCTAACACAGTAACCCCACTGGCATAATGCTTTAGACACACTTCTAGTAAAAACAGGAAATTAATGTGTTTTACATTTGCCAGCAATCTTAGCAGGTTTTATATTTACACTTTGTAGTACCTTAAGCCAAGTCCTCAAGAAGATAATTAGTTGTCTGTTTTGTTTTTAAATAGTGCTTCACGTGTTTCAATAACCAGTTTTTGATGAAAACATTCTGTAGCAACAGAATGCTATTTCTTATTCCTATAGTTATTTATAAACATGAGAGGATAAATACATCAATTACAACTTTCCTCTTCTAAAGACAGGTCAGCTCTCTTGTATGCATTGACATAAACAATATACTAGAAATCACTAGATTAAGCCTAAATTGTCAGAAATGTAGCACACAATTCCTGCTCTGTATTACTTGCAAAACTGCCTTCCATATGTGTTCTTTATCATAAGCCAGACTTATTCTAGATCAACTATAAACAGACCTCACTCTAGTTTGTTCTGTGATCATACTAAAAGAATTGTACACTTAGTATTAACAGAAGACATACCAGATAGTTCAGTTCTGTATTTCTTTACTACGTTTCCAAAAGCATTTTTTAAGTTCTGTATTTGATTATCTTTCCCCTGTACAATCATGATCATTATGACTGTTAATTCACATACAAAAAAGATTAATAAGAAATGAGAATTTAATCTTTAATGAAATCTTTGAAAATATTACGTCTAGGAACTTGCTAAGTTTAACTTAAAAAGAGTATCATTATGAATGGACATGCTTGGAGAAACAGCTCAAGGTCACTATGTTGACTATATTTCAAAAACATTCAAGAAATATATATTCTCCAAGAACAAAAACAAAACACAACAAAACAAAAACAAAACCAACACAGAATCCCCAGAAAGCTGAAACACTGAAATATCCAACTGGTCCAAACTGAGAGGGCTCTAGCTTTAGGCAGATATCCAATTTGTAATTTACTTCTCCATCCCCACCTCCAATAAAGCACTTAATCTTTCTGCTCCAATAATTTTGACATTATGTCAATAAGACATTTTTTTCTTTTTATTTGGGGGTGGGCAGGGGATACTAGTGAAGGAGAAGAGGGAAGACAATGAAGGAGAGAGAACTTCATGAATTCACTAGCCATTCTAACTGAAGTTTTGTTCACATCTCCCACCCTTAGGTATAGGCATTTATTAACCCAAGTAATATAAAGTCATTTGCAAATTCTCTATTTCAAAACAATTTTTCTAACACGCAGTTTTATCTGATATCAGTGGATGTCAAAATTTTAAGTAAAAAATTTTCTTAAAGGAAGAATTCAGCAGTTAATTTCCTTCAATTGTTTCTTTTTTCCCCTGTGAATTCCACATAAAAGATTTCTGTAATTCCCTTAACTGGCTACCCCACATACCAGTCCCAGGGCTGCATGCATGTATAAGGAAATCTGGAATATCAACACTGACAGTTCCCAGTCAGTTTCCTCCATTAGCAAATAAAGTACTGTGAGATATCTTCTGAGGATGGTTCATTCTTTTGTTTTTGATTGCAGTTTGCAAACCACAGGCTTCTCTTAGCAGGTAAGTGTTCACTGGAAACAAGCAATAGTGAAGAGATCAGAGTATCTCAATTCCCTTTCTTCAGTGATGATTAAATGTCTAAAAAGAAATGAAACAAAAATCTCAGTCTGGAGTAACAGCAAAATGTTTATTGATTTAGTTTTGCTATAAAACTCTAAACCATTTTTTTAACTGCTACGTGCATTGGTGAAAACAATTTATAGGCAAACAAAAAGACTTAATGGTATAAAGGTCTATTAAAGTGATGTAAAGAAAGAGAATGGGGAGTGATTTAGAGTAAAGGATCCAACCCTGAGACCATAAAATACGTACTTAACTGTTCAGTCTTTTCCTGATAACACATTGTTCCTTGAACACATTCGACAGATTTTTTAAAATTACAGAAGCTACATATAGGATATTGAAATATGTTTCTTTTATTCCTCCTCTGGCTAAAACCAAGACTAAAATGTTTCTTATAGGAACCAAACTCTTGATACATTTTTTCCCTCCTACAAACATTTATAAAAGATCAGAAAGGAATTAATGGAGTATTTATTTACTATAAAGAGTATTTTTATGTTTGCATAAATCCTTTCTATTTCTTCCTCTCCCTCTGAAGATAAATGAAGGTGATGATGAAGAATCTGAAAATTCTGTTAAAGAATTTCGTCCTGGTAAACTCAGACTCAGTTTTGAGGAGATGGAAAGACAGAGGAGAGAAGAGGAAAAGAGGAAAGCAGAAGAAGATGCAAGACGACGCATAGAAGAGGAGAAAAGAGCATTTGCTGAAGCAAGGAGGAACATGGTATGGCATTTTTATTTAGTATATAGTTTAATTTTTATTTAGTATATAGTTTAATTTTTACCTAAGCATACGAAGAACTAGAAAGCAGCTCTGGGAAAAAGCTTTAAATACAGTTAGGAATGCATGCTTCAACTCCTTCATTAATGAGTGCACCTCACTACTTATTAGAAGGTAGAGGGGTAAACTAATCAAGTTCATTTACCAGAAATCATCACAGAACAATCCCTCCTCATACCAAGCCTAGAAAGGGTTTGAAATAATTTAGTCAAAACCAGATACTGTGTCCAATGGATATTCTCATGCAAGATGCAACAAACTTGGAAAGCAAAATGTTTTCACAAGGAGTTTGTTGTTTGGTTGGGTTTTTTGGGGGTTTTTTTTGAGGAAGGGAAGAGCAATTCCTTTTACTTCTCCAAGTTAATCTCCCTACCTTTACAGGGTGCCCACCAATCAGCTCTTACTAGCTAAAGCTTAATTAATGGCACATGAGAACACTGCATACCACAAGTACAAATTTTATAGTCATCTATGGCCCCTTAAGAAGGAAAATTGAAGAAAGCTGAACTCAGATAATTTATAGTTCTATTGTATTTCACTGCTTGTTCACAGAAACAGAAAAAGTAACTTGTGGCATTTACCATTGAAAAATTCATAATATGTAACTTCCTTAGACAAACACAGATCTCTGATATGCAATGACTTCTAAAATTTGATTAAGATTGTATTGAAAACAAATTTCCAGGGGCCCAGGATTGACGTACTGACACTACCTGAAAGCAGAAAAAGATGCCTCCTGCATTCCCCTCTGAGGTTTTCTTGGGAAAGACCAACTGCATGCCTAATAAAATTTTCTTCATCATTCAAAGCAATGCTTTTGCGACACATTAAAGCTTTGTATGACTAGTAATGTTGCTAGCAGTGCTCCCTCTGCCTGATAACTGGGCCAAAGATAAGACCTCTGTGCTGAAGACTACCCAGAGAAACGACAATGTAAATTCATATTTGATATTGTACTGGTAAGCAATTATGGAAAATAGTGTCTGTCCATAGCTCCAAAGAGAGAAAAGAGAAACTAAAGCCATTAGAAAAAAACCAAACCTGAATGAGTGCTACTGGACTTCTGCCATTACAATTTTTATGAGAAGCCAGCAGACAACTGAAGCAAGGCAAAGAAAGTACATGCTGTCTTCTGTTTTTCCTGCTTGCTCAAGAATAATTTTTTTTTCTGCAAAAAGCTAGGCTCAAGTGTCTGGGCAAGAAAAATCTCACCGATTCAACAGGGTTTAATCCATTAGATGCAGCACAGAGTCTATGATTAGACTGTAACAGCAGACAGTGAAGACATTCAGTAATTTAAAAAATGAACTGAAAGTGTATCTTCAGTGTATACACATTTGAAAGTTTTCTGTTAATTAAAATCCTGAATATGAACACATTTTCTATTACTTGTAATAGAAAATACAAGCCTGTGCTTTCCCTGTTTTCCACAGCTACACAATGTAGATATGCTTTCAAACATTTTAAGAACATTAGCAATCTCTTTCAGAAGTACTAAAAACCTCATACTCAATTTTTATTTAAGCATTTAAATTCAGTAGAACGTTTTGTATATTTCTTAATTTTAATTTAGTTTTGAAAGTATACACACAAAGAAGTAGTAATATTGTTGCTGGAAAACACAAACGCCACCTCCTTTTTGAAGGAGCTCCCTATTTCACATTTACTTGTGCTATGTTTATACTTCCGTGCTTCCCACCATCCCTGTGCTCACTTTCAGACTGAAGCATTCATCTTTCATCCCTGTCAGTCTCTTTCTTTATGCAGAGACTGCAAAAAGAACCTGTCTTAGCAGAAATAAAAAAAAAAAAAATCATTCTACTTCGTATCAGTCACTGTTTGCCCACTGAAAATTGGTTGACTGTGCTGCAAACTATGGTTATTGCAGGACTGTTTCTTACTGCCATCTGTTCCCACATTGCAGAAAAAAAAGTATGGTCTCACTTCACAAAATATAGTGACAATATTTACTGCACTATCCACAAGGGTTTGTGCATCATACAATTCAGCTGAATTTTTTTCTTGTTTTTTAACCAGGAATAAGTTGGCTTACTGTCTTTTCATAAGTTAGATTAAAAAAATAAGGAGCAGACAGCTGCTGGTGTTTGCTGCCATGCACAGCTTTTTAAAGTTTATACATACATGCACTGCTAAATTCTGAATTAATGCTTCCCCTATTCACTTAGCTCCATTATCTTCTTGAAGTGATGAGCATATGAACTAATGCATCACAAGCAAGAGACTTTCACATTTCTTTGCCAATTTAGCTGTGGTTAGCCTCCGAAAACTATGTGGCTATGCATTGTTCTCATTAAAGGAAATAGTTTACAGCTTTGTTTTTTGAGTCCACTTCTCCATAACACAATTTCAACAGATATGCTCACATTATGCAAAACGAATGAAGAATGGAAGGAATGGTGGGGCTGACGTCCAACTGTAAGCTTACTCAGAGGGAAAATCTGAAGGAAATCTATAGTGAACAGCAGTATTTGAGTGGGACGGGGCCAAAAAACTGTTGAAAGAACTGTGACAAATAAAAAGGATATGGGCAAAGTAGGCGAAGACAGTGGTATGAACTACAATGGCACAAACAGCAGCAGCAGGTCTAAGTTACAAGGGCAGTAAGTAGCAATAGAGAGAAAAGGGAGTACCAAAGAAACTTTCAAGAATATATTTATTTTCTATTTCTTTAATAAAGCTAGTCAAAGTAGTTTCTCAAATGAAAACTTTGCTCCTTTAATTCTTTCTAGCATTTGACTGATTACTACTGTTGAGAATGCCTACAATTTAAGGCACATTGGGCTCTTCAGTGTTTGCCACAAGGCTCGTCAAATATACCCTAATTAAACAGTGCCTAAAGCCACATCACTGCACAGTTCTAGATCAGTATCTGACCTCATCTCACATATCTATCTACAGAATGCTCCTGTTGAGACAGTCTCTGCTGATAAATTTACATAGTTACACACAAAAAAATTACATTTTATAGGTTCTATCAAGAAGTTATTTTAAAATCTTCCTGCGTAACCGGGACTGTCGTGCTACCTGGCCATTTTTGTAGCGTACAGCTTCATATTTTAGTAATGCTTTCCTACAACAAATTCAGTCGGATAGAATGTGTGTTCTTACACTTCCTGCTTTTGGAAGTAATGTAAATTGCCTTTACTAGGCCCTACCATCTTCTTATGGATTAGCCTACAAAATAAGCAAACTGCTCATGAATGACCATCAAAGCCCAACCCTACTCTGAAGACTGAGAAAAGGACAGGGAAAGGAGGAAAAACCCTTGCTGTCAAGTTGTACAAAGAAATGAACTGGCAACATAGCTCAGTATTTGTGGGCAAAAGATTTTCTTGTAGAAAATTCTGTTCAGTTATCCTTACTGGGAATACTAGTATTGCTTAGGAACAGAAATATAATTCAGTTTGCTTAGAAAAAGATTACAGATCTATGTACTTTAGTGTTCAGAGCAATGACAGTTAAATACAAGCACTTTGTCTAATGACAGTCTGTGAAGCAAACAGGAATGAATTGTTTCAGGTCCAAGAGCTGCATTTAGAGGACATCCTCTCCATCATCTTGCAAATAAGACCATGTGCTAATAAACACTTTCATCTTCATTATAAAAGTTTAGCATTGCAGTAATAAAGAACTAAAGTCAAATACCAAACCCCCAAACACACTCCCTCCCAAAACAGTAGAGGAATACCCACATTATCATACTGCATCTTATTGTACTACGGCTGATGTGGCAAAATATTTGGTTATCTTTATGTACTAGAAGTGTCTGTGCAACGCTGTGATTTCATCACAACTATCTTCAGGATGTATCACTAATGCTCTGAATTTCCAGCAGGTGCTGGATGATGAATCACCAGAAATGTTTAAAACAGTTTCTCAAGAATCTCTTATACCTGGCAAACTGGAGATTAATTTTGAAGAGCTGCTGAGACAAAAAATGGAAGAAGAAAAGAGACGCACAGAACAAGAGCGTAGGCAAAAGTTGGAAATGGAAAAGCAAGAATTTCAACAGTTGAGACAAGAAATGGGAGAGGTTTGTATATCAAAGGATATGTTAAGCATGCTCTGAATAAAAATATAGTAACTATTTCAGTTAATTACTAAAATCTGTAACATGCCACCCGTAAAGTAAAAACACAATTTCAAATTTGTAATTTTATTTTATAGTAACTTCTGAAAATTCTACAATATTACTAAAATGATTATGTAGTATTTACAGTATTAGGAGAACAGAAACATCTAGTTCCCAAATACACAAAAATGAAAGTAGAAAAGATCAAAATTCTTGCATTTCCCCAAGGGAATGCTGTGTTAACTAATTAGAAAAGAACCACAGTGGCCTCAACTTACTTCTAATCAGCGTGTCAGGGGTTTGAGGACTGTTACAGTTGATTTTAAAAATCACACACAAAATTTGCTTTGCATACCAAACATCTAAAACATCATGTTCATGAACTTTACACTTCAATTTGATTTGGTTGTGGGTGGCAATTCTTTATTATTCCCTTCTGAATGTCAGAGGACTATGCTTTTTGGGTTTTTTTTTTGTTAAGCAAAGCTAGAGTGAGTAATAAAGGCTCTAGATTGCGAACTTTTCAAGTAAATTTTGTGTTGTATCCTGGGGAAGGAAGAGGCAGGGACATCCAACTAAAATGCATACACATCTTTACTGTCAGTCAGAGGTCATAAAAGGAGGGAGTGAAATATCAACAATTACAGCTTCAGACATGGCTCAACCACAGGATCCAGAACTGCTATTTCTTTTCCAGCCACAACATCCTGAAATCTCACTTGCTTTTTACTGAATTAAAAAAAATAAAAAATAATTTTCTGTTTAGTAAATTAGTTGTATTTTAGAAAATTATTTCGTATCATATTGTAAGTAAGTCAGAAAGGTAAATTATGGATATAGGATAACTAAGTTTTTTGTATTGCTAAGTGTCTGGTTTTCTGAGTCTGTGAAGAGTGATTTGTTGACAGCAATCCTTTAACAAGGGGTACATTCAAGCAAGATATTTTAAAATCTGTCTCTATCTTATATCTGATACAAACACAGTAGTCCCGAGAATAGTGAGGTGGAAAAGGTCTCTGTGTTGATTTCAAATAACCAAGAGAACTGTTCAAGTGTATTAAGTTACACCTATCTGCGGGGAGAATAGGTAGTAAAAGTAATGAGGGCATTTCCCATCTTATGCATTTTGTAATTTCTGAACAGCTGGAAGAAGAGTCTGAAACTTTTGAGCTAAGCAAAGAATATGAAGAATTAATAAAGCTAAAAAGAAGTGGTTCTATTCAGGCAAAGAACTTAAAAAGCAAGTTTGAAAAAATAGGACAATTGTCTCAAGAAGAAATACAAAAGAAGATTGAAGAAGAGCGAGCTAAGAGAAGAGCAATGGATGAAGAAATAAGGGAAAGGGAAGCTGAAAAATTTCAAGAGGTAAGTTGCATTCTATGTATGTTAGTGATACGCTTAACTAGCACACTAATGAACCAGGAGTGGACAATGCTGCAGCTTTCACCAGTTTGCTCTATTTCCAAAATAATTTTCTCCCTTCTTTTCTGTGCTCTCCTTTGGATGCATGAGGGGATCTCATCTCAGCATCCCTAAAAGAAACAGCACCAGTTTATTATCAGTCATCTGGTCAAGCAGAGATCTGCTTTTCTGCTCATAAGTCCTCAATTCAGCATCTTGACAATCTGAAACCTGCCAGCCTGAGGGTTTGAAACATTCATATTTCAGAATTAATCTATTAATCATCACATGAATCGCTTCTCCTTCCAAACTCTAACTCATTCTCCACTGTACAAATTAAAAAAAAAAAAAAAAAAAAAAGCATTCAAACATCAAAACCTAACACCACCATTTGAAGATCAAGTCTTTATCATCTTTACTCATTTCTCAGCATAGAGCAGAAAAGGATGCCTACTCATCTCTGCTTCAGACTGGAACCTCACATTTTTCCAGAGGGGAAAAACAAGAAACGAACCTATCAGTCTAACTGATAAATCAGCACTATGCTGTCATGCAAAACACCAATGTGAGCTTTCAAACATAAATCATGTAGCAGTGCAGGAAACTTGTCTAGTAAGCCTGATTTGAGCCACATTCTGAGCTTCCTATCCAGAGCAGTCAGGCACTTCAGTATCGGCTCAAAGCCCATCTTTCATTTTTGAGCTTTTAATTTAATGATTTGAGACTGTAATCATGTTTCTATAAGGTCAACCTGTGTTAGGTTGTTGAATCTGCCATAACATCATGACATGAAAGTCAAGTCACTAAGGATTTACCATTGCCACAACACAGTATTCAACTTCTATATGAAAATAAAACTAGTATTTTTCTACCTAATGATTTTGAAATTATTTTTGCAAGTATTTTATCCTATGCGTGGGACAAACTATTACAAGACTTGATCTTAAACCCAACATGAAACAAACTTCTGACAAAAACAGGACTCTGTGGCTTTGCTCAGTTGAGAACTACAGCTCTACAAAACTATGTTTATTATCATATGCAATTAAAAGGTAATAAATGACTTATGTCCTATTTTGTAAAATTTTTTTTGTCCCAAGGATGATGAGGTAGATGTGAGACCAGCCAAGAAATCTGAGGCTCCGTTTACTCATAAAGTAAACATGAAGGCTCGTTTTGAGCAAATGGCAAGAGCCAGGGAAGAGGAGGAGCAGAGGAGAATCGAAGAACAGAAATTACTACGCATGCAGTTTGAACAGAAAGAAATTGATGCGGCATTACAGAAGGTACAAATTATAAAATACTTTTTCTTCAGTCCCAAGTGTAATTTAACTTGGCATCTGATTACCACTGATGGCAACACTGCCAGAGGTATAAAAGGAACATTATACTTGTTTTAATAGCTGCAGTGAATTGCTGCAATAATGTAAATCTGCTTTTGGTGTTTTCATATGTTCTTTAGAAGAGTACGAGAGAGATACTGCAATGAAAGTTCATTGTATCCTTTGAGTAGTCTAGAAATGAAATCTACATTCATGCCTGTATTTTACCCCAAGATTCCAGCCTCATCAAAATCCCTTTTACTGCCTGTTCCATATCCAGATTTAATGCATTATTCTTTCTAGTAATAGCTGTGGCATTTCCCCCTTCTCAGAAACATGGTAACTTTTCTGTAACCAAATACCTATCAATAGCAGTCATACACTATTGCCACTTCTAAGTGTTCTAAGTCAACTTATTTTTAACAGAAAAGGGAAGAGGAAGAAGAAGAAGAGGGAAGCATTATTAATGGTTCTACTTGCGAAGATGAGGAGGATCAAGCTCGATCTGGAGCTCCCTGGTTCAAGAAGTCACTGAAAAACACATCAGTTGTTGATGGCGAGCCAGTGAGATTTACAGTTAAAATTACTGGAGAACCAAAACCTGAAGTTACATGGTGGTTTGAAGGGGAAATGTTGCAGGACTCTGAGGACTATCAATATATTGAAAGAGGAGAAACCTATTGCCTCTACTTGCCAGAAACCTTCCCAGAAGATGAAGGGGAATATATGTGTAAAGCAGTCAATAGCAGAGGCACATCTGCTAGCACCTGTATTCTCACTATTGAAAGTAAGAGTTAGCATTTTAATTTGCTTGATTCTCAACTATTCTTCTTGCATCTTTCCTATTATGAAAATCTAATTTTCTGTTTCTCTTAACCCTTTTATTTTCTAGCTGATGACTACTAATGCTCTACTTTAGCTGGAATCTTTCTTCCCCTCAAAACTTTATTACATCATCTCTTTCTCTGATGGGGCCAACTAAAGAAAGCAAGGATATGCATTGATTTGTCATTCCTGCATCAGATAAGAATAACCTTCAAGTTGGGACAGTGTCCAGGTTCCTTGCTCAATAGAAAAATTAGTATTAAAGGCTAAAAAGAAGGAATTAATGTATGAAAGATCAACTAAAGGAAAAAGCTGAAACATAATAGTGCTCCCACCTTTGAAGACCAACTGTTGTGTAATAGTATAAAGCTAAATACACAATCTGGAAACTTACGCAGTAGTGTAAATCTGTTGGTATATTTTGCATGAACACCAAATATTTAAGCTGTTTTACTTCAACCCAGAGGCACTGAACTGGCAAAAGGAAATACTTATTGATGATTTTCGAAAGTGTACTATTTTTAAAGAATAAAAGATTACATAACTGCTCAATTTTGCGGCTTTGTTTTGAAGAGCATTAGTTCTTTTGTTTTAAAATGAGCTTGCATTTAAACTGTTGCTCTAAGCAACCTATAGAGTTGATAATCCAAAAGTAAAAACAGTCTCACAGTAAGGCTTGTAGTAGTCTTTATAGTACCAACATTTGCTTGTAAAAGTTCTAGGTTTTTTTAATTGCTTCAATGATACAGGAACAGTTGGTAACAAAATATGAGCCTATTATAGCTAAGTAGGTAGGAAGCAAGCTTTAAGAAAAATATTTTCAGGAAGTGCCTATCTTCTCAATCTTTGTTCTCTCTTAATGCAATAAATTTATTGCTACATCTCTGAACATTGCTTTCTTAAGGCTACTGTACTATTTTTCTCTATATCAACACCAATGTTACTGTGCTAACACTATCTGAATTGTTCAGCTTCAGCTTCTGTAGGAGTAATTGTAACTACTGTTCGTGAATTTTAAATTAAAGAACTTGTGTGTAAGCCGTAACATACAGAGAAGGTAAGCTGCAACACCTTACATTTATACAGTAATTTCAAAAAGGAAGTTTCCTGTAGTTGAAAACTGCTGACTGCTCTTTGTACAGCTGCCTACTGGAAGTCACTCTTGGCTCAATAAAATGGTGACAAATTCAGGAATATCTTGAAAAAATGGTAATAAGCTGCATGATGTTTTGAATTAATATTTATCCTAACAGCCACGTATTTTATTTCATTTCACGTGGGTGATGTTCATTCACGGAAGTACTAGTTGTTGAAGTATCTTTCCTCTGAAGCTGTTATTTCAAACTAACAAAGGCAGGGATAGGAGCATAAAAAAGACAAACATTGCTATTATTATCCATCAGTTTAACATTTATTGAGAAAAACCATACAAAAACCATTATACAGTTAATGTGTACCCATATTACATACAATGTCAATGCAAGCTCAAAACCACATTTTTGTAAAGCATTCAATTTACCTCAAGTCCAAGCTGCATCTCCCTAAGACACTGTTCCCATCACAGTTGCCTTTTAAAGCCAATCTTCTTTTTACACACGGGTAGTTTCTGCAGAGAACACTTTTCTCAGGACGAAAAGGCATTTCACATGCACGCAAGAGAAATAATTTGTGCACACATAAGAGTTTTATAAGCTATTACTAGAGAAGAGGGAATCCTGTCAACTGTATGCTTTCTGAAAAGCCCAGTCCTCCCTTCCTCCCCCCACTTCCAGGAAAAAAAGCAAAATAAAAAGCTTTTAGCATGCAATGGAAAACTTAAAAATTACTTTGGAAGAGAATAGGGAAGAAACAGTTTCTAGCACCCAATAAAATACCACTAGTAAAAGGATGAAATATTTCAAGATAGGCTGTGCAAGTGAATAATGATCCTATCTGCCTGGACAACTTAAATAGATGCTTTATGATCATGCTAGACTGAAGATTATCCACCTGATATTTTATTTCATGTCCTATTAAAGTATAGGCTGCAGAAAGCAAAAAAAAAAAAAAAAAAAAAAAAAAAAAAAAAGAAAAGCTTTTCCTACTTTGAACATTGTTTCCTTTTTAAACTTTTCATACTCTTCATATTCTACTTAATTTGCGAGAGACTAAGGTGGGGGAGGGGGAAACAAACAGGAAACATTTAGAGACACCTTTTGGACAAGTTCATTACATTTCTAATGAAATTCAGTAAACTTTTTGGATCAGGATAACTCAAATAACCTATTTTCTGTTCTCCTAAGAACTACGAGTTTGAAGACAGAGTTGAGTAATAAACACTATGCTTAGCACAAAACAGCATGCCTGTAAGCCCCGCAGTGAGAAAGCTGGAAGTCAGTACACCTCAAATGATACACACCAGAACATCTCATCTTCCACACACTAGCAACATCCCAAAAAATTGGCTCTTTCTTCTCTATCTCCTCCCACTGGCTAAATTTACAACTGAAAGACTGTTAAGATATTTTAGCAACAACAGTTGAAGAAAAAAGTATCATGTAAAAGGAAGTGAACAAATGACTCACCCCAACACTAAATTCACAGTATCAAAATCCAAATGGTACACACCTAACCTTTTCTCACGTCAAAAATGAAATTATATATTAAAACTACAGATGAAATATTAAGTGGCTTGAGAAACTGAAGCACAACTATTAATTTAGTTCAAAAACTCAATATATCTAAGCATGGCTGTTTAGAAGAATATAAATTAAAATAGATGGTTTATATTATTAAATCACAGTTTAAAAAACTTAACAATTATGGAACATTTATGCTCAAACAAATAATACTTCAAAGAATGAAGAGTGATCAAAACAAAAATTATACCCTACACCATCATGTATGGGATACATTTCAAATCTGTTACGTTTTTGCCAATTTTACCTTCTACATGGAGCCCTTCTATGGTCCATGCTCATCGGCTCACCAATGGCATACACTCAAAGGATTCCTCTTTACTGGTAGTAACTATCTCAGGACCTGATTCTATGAGCTATGATTTGGTGCTTGCAGCATCTTCAGCACTGTGTGTGAAAATGAAGGCAGTATTTTTGAATATTTTTCTTTGATGTACAAATAAGCAGGACTTTTGAAAGAGGAGCAGCACATTTTAGAAACAGAATAATCAACAAAAAACCAAATAGATGCTGCTTTACTTTAAGCTAAAGAAAAAAATAAACAACCAACAAAAACTAGAAACAAAAACCTGTACCAGACCATCTATAAGACATACAAACATTTTAAACTGTCAAAATATACAGCAATTCAGTTAAAGTATCAAGAAACAGGATGCACTGACTACTATATAGGTAAAATATTATTTGCTGCACTGTTAACAATTAATCGGTGCACATGCTTTTTCAGTTAAAACATACTAATCTCTGAAACTCCAGAATCTGTTTTCCTACCATGGCAAGTGATGAGTAAGCAAACTAAGTTATCTAAAAATTCCACTAACACACTAGAACTGTAAGACAAGTCATCAAGTTCAGTGATAACAACAAGTCATATTCTTTATATTTAGGTCTTAACGGGTTTAAGTTGGAATAGTGCCCTATTGTAGAAAACATTTGTGAAGGCTGTTGACGTTTCTAAACAAAGTAATTCCTAGATATTTTAAAGGTTTTGATTCTTTAATTGCAACAATTAGCTATTTGAGGAAAAATAACAAAAATTACTTATTCTGATCAAGTTTAATTACTGCAATTACTCATATTTTCTTAAAAAAATAAAAAATTACATATTTACCTAGAAATATGAACAGTTGTTTAAAAACTTAAAAGACTTTCCACTGAAATGGAACCGTGAGTAACAATGCATTGGGGAAGCAGCAGATTGCTTTTCAATACACAACCACAAAATCTCACAGGGACAACATTAATGTACTGAAATATATTAATTTATATACTTCCTTAGGTTGTGCTTACCTGTTGCTTTTTTGCAGCAGAACCTAAGGTGGAAGGTCTGGGAAGGCACTGTGAAGTATAAATAATTGCACTGTTTGCAATTAATAAAAATTTTATACCTTAAATGAATCAAAATCAACAGCCTCCATTTTGTGAATGATAAAGAATCCAGCGAATTTAATTTTGCTCAGTTTAGTACATAATAAATGCACCATTCTATAAACTTATCTAGAAAATACCATGCAAAATATCTGAACTTCATACCCTACACTAAAGATAGCAAATACTGTCCTAACCTTTTTTAAGCTACTGTAATAATTCCTCATTTTAAAAAGGGATAAAAATAATTCCTTCTATTTCTACAGCACATTGCATACATTGCTAATTACCTGAATAAACTACTTCAATTTTCAAGCCTTAACTTTTAATTCTCTGTGCAGCCACCCTAAAAAAATTTATTCTCAAAACAACAATATGGTGTTCCAAAAGATAAAGCAAGTAACAGTTATGGAATTATTTAAAACACAGCTACATCACTACATCTGATCAAACTATCTGAAGACAAAGACAACTTCTGTCTAACAAGAGTTTCCAAAGACTTCAATGTTACGATATGCATACTTTAAAACACTGAATGATACAGCTGTCTCAGGAGTACTAATGAAAAAAACTATTACTCAGATAAACAGAAACACGATTTTCTTTAGCTATGCTAAACGTTTCAGGAATACTTACCCACAAAGCTCATATTATGTGTATGTGTGTATATAGATATATATATATATATATATATGCAAACCTATGTTTGTGAATTAAGAAGCAATTACGATTTCCTAAGATATCAGCACTGTATTCCAACATAATAGTCACACAAGTATGGCATTTTCATTATGTGGAACATTGACAAAAAGATACTGTTGCAGTTCATCAATTTGTCATTCTGATGTACTTACAGTGCAATGCTCCTTGAAGGAACAATCAAGGATGATACACAGCACAGTCCTCCTCACCCCTATAGAGCTAGTTCTATACTGGCTGGATCAAACCTGCACTTCAACAG
The DNA here is from genome assembly GCF_000700745.2 of Antrostomus carolinensis. Classification (NCBI taxonomy): domain Eukaryota; kingdom Metazoa; phylum Chordata; class Aves; order Caprimulgiformes; family Caprimulgidae; genus Antrostomus; species Antrostomus carolinensis. Next base: position 26,822 of record NW_010335607.1, read on the forward strand.
ACAATGGCAAGACAGACTGTATTGCATGTAGTCTAATATATGCAACGAGCCAATAAATATGCAAAGAGCAAACACAGGATTTCAAGAGAATCAGATTTTTAGTATGAGCATTAGAGCAATAAGAAGTTTCAGCTATATATAAAAAATAATAAATTGTTTCAAATACTTGAGTATTTACAAAACCAGAAATTATCTGCTCTGCAGGAAGTTCTCAACCACTCAAACAAAACAGTGTTTTAAGAACAGATGCAATTTTTGTAACTACTATGCATATCACATTGACTTTTCTGTACTGAATTTTGAAGTGGACTACTTTAAACTGAAGGCTTAAGCACATTACACTTAAAAGAAATTTTATAACTAGTCTGAAAAATCCATAAAATAGTTATGCAGGAACAGTTTTGAAGTATTCAATTAAGAACAAAAGTTATCTGTTATAGCAGCTGCACAGGTCTGAAACAGTGGTCATGTATAAAAGGAAATGTCACTGTTAACGCAATGGAAGTATGCCAAAAGATCACCTTCTTAAACACATGCAGTTTTAATCAAATAGAAAAAAAAAAAATAAGGTATTAAGATTACTGGTTCTAGGCAGCAAAATACAATGAAAGAAAGAGATCCTCCATCTACAACTATTCTGCAAGAGGGGAAAAACATGCTAACAACAAGTTTTTAAACTCAGCAATATTGCATGGGGAAAAAAAAATTCTCAATTGTGTACAGGTACCTTGATTCAGCGTTGCAAATCAATCCTATAATTCTTTGTATACCCACATATCCAACTTACCGACACAGGAGGTTTCATATTATTTATTGTAAAGCACAAAACAGGCATTTTAAAAGTGATAAAGTATACATTGAAAAAGTACATTTATATCACAAAGCATTAACCACATAATTGCAAATACATTTGCTGGAATGTGTACATCTACACTAATACTAAAAACAAACCATTTTTCATTTCTACACAGAAATATTACCTCCTATCAGTAGTGATAGATATTTTGTACATTTTCAAAAACACTATTTTTTTAACCAAACAAAATTAAGATCTTCATCAAGGCGTCTGCATCCATACATTTAACAAAGGTTTTTTCCCCCACACAATGAAGAAAATACTGTATTGTCCACTTCTTATTATTGGCCCTGTGCAGAAGAGATACATAAGAGATACACAAAAAGTTAAAGAAAATCCTTTAAATCGAGCTAACTCAGGAGTGAAGCCTTTAAGAAAGAAAAACTGGTTAATGTAAATGGTGGTGGCTTCTTGCATGGTTTTCAAAACCCTGGGAGGAGAAAGTTTTTCTTTAAAAAAAAAAAAAGTAAATCACCAAACACATGGACAGATACAGAACTCAAGTTAACAGGTAAACAAAGTCATCTATTAGTTATTCTGATAGCTATTTAGCTAGGAAAAAAGATGCATACTCCAAAGGTAACAAAGCAGGAGACATGCAAAATAAATTATCTATAACCACTGAAACGCAAGCCAGCCAAAGAACACTTAAACGTTATACCTGTGGTGCTGGAGGATGTTGTGGCATTCCCTGGGGACTTGTCTGGGCATAATATGCTGCCTGTTGCCTGTAGTACTCAGCCCACGCTGCACTGTAATCTGGCTGACCACCCGGCGGGGCCCCAGCAGGGGCAGGAACTGCTTGACCTACAAGTAATTAAAATTATATAGCTTTGTTGCTGCAATAGAAATTAGGAAATTTCAAAACATCATTGCCTAACAAATGTCACCTAGCTTCTTGCAATATTCCTCCAAGGCTTTTGAATAATCTTGTGGCTGCTTTTATTTACCTAACCACTCATCCCATTATTTTAATGTAATGATTCCCAGGTAAGGCAAAATTGAGGAACCGTAAGGACAGATTTTTCCACCCACTGAATCACATTCCAGAGGCAAAAGAAGTCTTCAAAGCCTGCTGACCTAAAGTGACCTGAACAACCAGTAGCATTTAAATTAAAATACAGGTCAATAGGCGAGATTACTGTTTGTAATCCACCTAGACTGACTTCATGTTACTGTACAGACTGTAATGAATTCAGCAGATGCAAATTCATTCACTCTCCCAGTTTCTGGCCTCCTTAATGCAACTGCTAGGTTATTGCAGATTGCATTTTTCAAAAAGAGCATTAATTTTTGTAAACATTTACTCCACCACAGAATATAGTCCTGGAATTTCTCCTTCCAACCTTTACCTGAGTTCTGATTTTCTAGATGTAACAGTGTGTGTACACACACACACACACACACACATTGTCCCAGATAAACAGCTGAGATATACCAGTCCTTCCAACAAAATCAACTCGCAGCTTAAAAACTCTTAAAGGCAAGAGACTAACATGCAAGGACTCTTTAGTGTGTGTGTACATACATACATA
>NW_010335607.1:29299-31176 GCF_000700745.2 Antrostomus carolinensis
CTTTCCCTTCTTTTATTTCAGAAACATGAAACATACTCTACTTATTACTATTATCATCCTCTTAACTTTTTATCTGAACGGTGCTTTTGCACTTAGCACTGCAGAACGTACCCGACTATAAGCAGAACAACACTACCCAGTCATCTGTCCTCACACTTCCATGCCACCAGACAGAAGGGTTTTATATGGAGTGCTTCATTTTAAGTTTCATTATCTTCCAAAACAGCACAATTACATATTGTGATTTAACATTTTTGTGATCTACATTCATAAAGGGTATTTTTTTTTTTAAATCAAAGTTTCACAGTCAGAATTAGGATACTACCAAAAAACCCACCACCTCTTCAAGTTTTTTCTAGGATACTAGAAAAAAACCAAACCAGAACAAAACATCACATCCAATCACACTACATCAGATAAATCCAAGCAAAATGCAAGTCTGCACCCTGTACAATTCCATGTGCACCTAATCTTTTGTTCTTCTATCAAGAAAAAAAAGGGCAGCTTCCACACGATGATGGCTGGAAGTTTTCAGTGTGACCTGAAACCACTTCACCTTTTATTTGGATACAAGACCACTGAGCAATTTTCCAGGGAACATGAGTATCAAAGATTCTACTGAACTGTTTTCTAGTGTATCAGACAGAAGGTTAGTTTTGTTTGTTTGTTTTTAAATAATTTTACACAGAAAATTCACACGAAAGATATGAGCTATCCACACTCCTCTCACACATATATGCGTATTCTCCCAATCCTCTCAGAAACTCCAAGTGTGAAGAGAGAATCCAAACATTTGGCACAGCACTATCCTGAATGTCTTTAAAATACAATCTTCGATTTTCCAACCCTCTATACAACTTACATAGTTTTTCCATTTACACTGTAGATATATATAAAAAACCCCTCTCAATCCATTTTTGGGTTATATATCAAAGCAATTGTTTTCCTAGAAAAAATTACTTACATTTCATCAAATCTTAAGAGCAATTTATACTTATACTTTACCACAATTTACAATCTACATTTCTGATCAATTATTTTAGCCAAAATGATCTTTAATATGGTTCCAAATTATCCCAGGATATGCTTTTTCATGTTCATTATTAATTTCTGAGATAATAATTCTACTTACAAATTATTTAGCTGTCATAGCTGTCAGTACAGCTCAATATCAAAGCTAAGGCATTTTTTGTGCATTATGACCCAAGAATCTTCTGACATTCAGCCAGTTATCCCAAGGCAGTGCAGAAATTAAAATAAATCAAATACAGGAAGTTTAACATTGACTCAGAGATGTCAAACTGTCCTGAAACGGGCTGTAAAAATTCGAAGTATTTTTGCTGCATCATTCTCCTACCTACTACTTACTGCAGGTAATTCTGAGCCAAGACACAGAATTCAGCAGTTCAGTCAAAACTTCCTTTCAGTGTATAGAACTGCATTGAAACAGTGCATGCTCATTAACATCCAGATTTAACTGGAACACTAACAAACTAGACTGATAAACTACACACAAAGGAAACACAAGAAACACAGAAAACCTCCCCCGTTAAGGCAGGCTACAGAAGAAAATGCCAGATGGTTCTACAGTTCTTCCTGACTCAAATCATCAAGGGCAATTCTGGTAAAACTGTTCTTTGTCCTCCTCCCTGCTACTATGCTGAGGAATCATTAAACAGTTCCACTATTTTATTATGAAATCTCCTATCTATAAACCAAGCCCACGGTATATTAGAATGTCTTTAAATGATAAATTTACAGCTCCTATGGTGACATATAGATCATTTACTAAAATATGACTTCACATTTAAAGGGAACTGTTACCCTTGGGAGATTTTTATAGGGCCCAGTTATGCAAATCTTTATTTCTGCTCTTG
>NW_010335607.1:31207-48720 GCF_000700745.2 Antrostomus carolinensis
AGCATCTGTATGTCTTCAGAAGCTAAACTTCTGGCTTGTTATCTGGTAAAATTTAAAACAAACATTTTGAATTTATGAAGTAGGGTACCATCAAATAGATGGTCTGGATCACCTACAAGATCCATGTACAGTACCTTACCAGACTGCATGAGTAATTTTACTAGCTTTTCAGTCTTATTTTTAATTGTATTTGTTACTCAAATCAGTAGTCCCTGACCCAAACAAGACTCTGAAAAAGGAGATGGACTTTTGCCACTATATTTGTAAGCTGGAAACCAGGTTATTATCAAGTCACTGTTCTATATGCTGAAAAACAGAGAGAAGTGTTCTCTGTGATTAGTCAAGTCATACTGTACCAGTAAGAAGCTACTCTGGAAAACAGTATTATGATTTTGACGGGAATATTCAGGAGTGTTTTAGAGTTTTCAGATCCCTCACACTTAAAGTATAAGAAAATCCAAAGCACCAATTGCAGTATCACATCCAACTTGTTCAGCTCAGTACTGTCACCCTTATAAGCTTGCCACATGGATTATTAGTTTTCTCAGCAGCAAAAATAGAATCATAGAATGGTTTGGGTTGGAAGGGACCTTAAAGATCATCTAGTTCCAAACCCCCTGCCATGAGCAGGGACACCTTACACTAGATCAGGTTACTCAAAGCCTCATCCACCCTGGTCTTAAACACTTCCAGGGAGGGGGCATCTACAACCTCGTTGGTCAACCTGTTCCAGTGTCTCACCACCCTCACACTAAAGAACTTCTTCCTAATATCTAATCTAAACCTACCCTCTTTCAGTTTAAAGCCATTCCCCCTAGTTCTGTCATTAACTGCCCTAACGAAAAGTTCTTCCCCGGCTTTCTTATAGGCCCCCTTCAGGTACTGGAAGGCCGCTATAAGATCTCCCCTAAGCCTTCTCTTTTCCAGGCTGAACAGCCCCAGCTCTTTCAGCCTGTCTTCATAGGAGAGGTGTTCCAGCCCTCGGATCATCCTCGTGGCCCTCTTCTGGACCTGTTCTAACAGATCCATGTCCCTCTTGTGCTGGGGGCTCCAGAACTGGATGCAGTACTCCAGGTGGGGCCTTACAAGAGCTGAGTAGAGGGGGAGAATCACCTCCCTCGACCTGCTGGCCACACTTCTCTTGATGCAGCCCAGGATACGGTTGGCCTTCTGGGCTGCAAGTGCACGTTGTCGGCTCAAAAAACTGTTTGGGCTTACAAAGTCCCAAGTTTCAGTTCAGTTCTCCAGAAGAGCTCTTTGTGTAATTATCTGTGCTGTGAAAAATCTGAAAGAAGAGTTGAAGAGTAAGTGACTTGTAATTCCTACCTTCCACTTTTGCACAAGTTAGTGGGGACAGCAGCATTACAGTACTGCAGGGAGCACAAACAGTAGTAGCTGTATCTGAGAGGCCAGAGACCACACAAACTTGCTGATGGGCAGGCTTCCTGCTCATCAGATCTTCTACGACTTAACACTGTTGTTAAGGAAGTGAGGAAAAACACCTCCATTTAGCATTAAATCAACCCTAGGTGAATTCTCTGCCCTTCAACCTCACTTAGTCAGTTCTTCCTCTTTTCTAAGTGGATCATAAAGAGAAATGGTATCTTCCATATCAAGATTTGCAACATGCTGAAGAAGCAGCAGTCAAGTTATACAAGTCCAGAAATCAAAGAGATCTCCTTCATGCAAAGAACACAATTTGAATTAGAAAAATAAATAAAGATCAGAATTTCCTTTCTGTTTTTGCTCTTATTTCACTGCTGTCTTGGGGTGTTTTTAATTTTGCATTTTACGAGCAGTTCTTTACATCTCCCAATGTTCACCTTTTTTGGGTTCACATTCCTCTCTCAACTTGCTCCCAGAAACTCTATCCCAATACCTTATAACTAGCTATTATTTAATTGGAGCAAATGCAAGACTAGTGCAACCCTGACCTTGTTTTCCAGAGACAGTAAATTAGGAAGATGGCAGAGCCCTTGCAAACAAATATTATTCTTAAAACAAGCAGTGAAAAAACCCCACAACTTCGCATTGAAGAATGTGAACTGAACTACCAGCTCACATTAAATTGAAAAAAATAGTTAAATGAAACAGGAAGAGGAAAAATGGAAAGGCCCATCACATCTTAAAAATCACGTGTTTGGGAGTTCTGCTGCAATCTTCTTGTCTGATACATAATTCTTGAAATAAATCATCATTATATATTTTCTGTTTCATTTCATCACTTCTGTTGTGCCAAAGAAGAAAAAAGGTCTTTATGTCTTGTCAAATAATTTGAGATCAACCTGGTAGAAGGTTGGTAAGAGAAATTAAACATGCTATTAATCTTAACTTCAAATGCTTTTTAATATTCCATGAGAAAACAGCATGCAGTTGAAGAGGCCAAAAAATTTAAACCCTCCCACTCAAACAAAAACAAAAAAACCAAACCAGATGCTGCTGTATGTGTGGTCTAACAGAGATACTAGAGAAAGCACTGGCTTTCATAAGCCCACTAGTCCTCAGCATACAAATCTACATTAACTATAATATCCACGGGAGGATGCTGTGGACAAAACACTGACCTGCAAGATATTAACATGATTTAAAAGACAGCACCTTCTGCAAATGCATCAAGACCACATATTCTGTCCCTATTCAGTAAATGATGAAATAATCAACTTAACAAGCAAATACATTTCAGTTTTGTAAGTCAGCCCAAGCAAAATATTTTGAAAAAGCTAGCAACAACATAAAACCTGCAGTTTAAACACAGCTCTTCAGTGCTGCAAAGCAAATACTATTTTAAAAAGGGAACGATATAAAGGAAAGCTAGTTATGATGTTTTGATAACCTGGAACACAGAAAGCAAATGACAAAAAAAAAATAAAATGAACTATAATCTTAGGAGCACTAGGAAACTAGTGAATGCCTTAAACACAACACAATTTTAAAAGTCTTTCTGCATGATTCAGAGCCTCTAGCAGTTTATTGCTCAGAAGACACATGGATTGAGCATTTTTAACTTTTTGGGGGTAAAAAAAAAAAAAAAAAAAAATCAAATGAGATAGACAATCTAGAACATTCTATTATGCCACAACAGAAAAAACCTGCACACGTACCCATTTTTTTGTAGTACTCCTCCCAGGCCTTGGTATAGTCAACCTGCCCTGCTGGTGCTGGATTTGGCTGATCTCCTGAATTACATTAAAAATAGTAAAAAAAAAAACAAACCTACTGGGTTTTGTTCCATACATAGAACAAGAACAATTTACAAGTAATGAGCTGAATTTTTCAGTAACAATCCCAAATAACATCACCCAAATCTGACACTATAAACTTATGTGGTACAAGTTGCTAAAAATACAAACAATGAGTAAGAGACACCACAAAGAAAAAGAATTGTTTAAAGTGTTCAGCATGTTTTCAAGATTCAAGAAATGCACACCACCCACAGTACAAAATACTATCTAAAATTTAATTGGTAAGCCTTATCCAGGCACAACAACTACACTAATGCCACTAAATACTACAATTGTAACACTGAAAGTGATGCAATTGTTTAAGCAAATAACAACAGTTTGGCTCATTCCATTTTTACTTATGACTGACTGAATGATACAGATGTAATTAAGTCAGCCCAAGTTGCAGCAAAATTCTCCTTGGTGAGTATTACAAGATAAATACATTACCCTTATTACTGCTGAAATTAAGAAAAGCAATGTTGAAGGCTGTAAGCAAGAGTTTTCCAAGAAAACCAGCTACCTTACAGTAAATTTACCCAATATATGAAGACACAAAAAAAAAAAGGGGGGGGGGCATCTACACCCCCAGCAATGAGAAATTTATGCATTTTACTAAACAGCTACCTTGTCCATTAGTTTGGGTTGTAGCTGGTCCACCAGGAGGGGCTGCAGGTGGTGGCTGTGCTTGCTGCTGATAGTAGTGAGCATAATAAGCTGCCCACGCTGCTGAATTGGGATCTGTTCCGGGCTTACCTATGAAAACAAAAACATAAGCATTTATAAAAGTAGTATGAAGAGAATGCTGTGCTCAATTAACCCTGTCCTAAGTACTCATTTTCCTCCTATGAAAAATACATCTAAACCAAGTAACCACGTACATCCTGTAAATATCTCTTCCTTCCAGCAAAAACTCTTGATCAAGTTTCAGACAAGTGTATTGAACAATGTATGCTTTCATAGGGCTGATAAGAAAATCATTCTAGAACCCTTACTACTACAATGTCATTTATTAATTTTTAAATGTGACAAACAGATTTTCAAGTTTACTAAACGGTAGCAACAATGTATCATTCTAGCACCAAACAATTTCAGTGGTTTTACTTTCGTTATAACCTCACACTAGTGACACTGGCAGGGGCGGAGGAGGCTTACCAAATAGGTATTTCTGAAACAGAAGAATACAAATCTTACTAGTTACTTGCAATACCTGTCAGTTAATCTTTAAGGTAACAGTGAAATACAGAAACAAATGATATTTTTAAGAACCTGAATAACACATCACTGTTTACTTACAGCTTTTTAGTAAACAAATAATAGCAGCACTTGCATCTTCTGCAGCTATCTCCATGCTTCCCTTATTTTTAACTATCTAGACAGGCCAACAATTCTGCTTCCCAAAGCCTCATTTCTCTGTTTTTCACATATAGCCTTCAGGAATTGCTTATTCTTGCTGAATCACAGGGACTGATCACATTACTAGATTGGCAATTCACAAAAAGTGCAAATCTACTATTAGAGAACATAACACTATAACACACCAACATCCTTTAACATTATCTGCATCCTTAAAGAACAGAAGTATCTGCTAACAAATGCAACCAACTGAGGAAAGAACTTCACCTAAAGACATTGACACAACTGATACTTTAGAATAACTATACATGGCAATAGAAGTCTATTTCCCCCCAAACACAAAATAGCTAAGGCAGTGACTAATGGAAGAGAAAGAAGAAATCCCCTGAAAAGGCATTCAGGGAGAAAAAAATCCACAACACAACAAATTTCTTGCATTATTTCATTCAAAGTCAGATGTAAACACTTAAAATGCACAGTAGCATCAGCATACAGAAAACAATGTTAACATGCTGTTTCTTTTTTAAATTACACTGCTTCTATCAACAATAGTGGATTTAAACTGATATGTACTACATTCTAAGGTTACCTGCAAACATCAAATAAGCCATTGCTGGGTTCCCTCCCTCCTTCCCCTTAGTAGCTACTTCTCTAGAACAGAAGAGCACAGCAGGATTCATTAAAGAAATCTGACTGTAGTAACTAGCTCCACTTTCACAGGGCAAGAGGCAAGCATGGTTCTGGAGAGAGCACTTCTGAAAAAAATACTAAAATAACCCATTTGTTGCACTGAAATGAGCAACTAAGTGGACAATTGTACAGAATTCACTCAAATAAATACTAGTCAAAAGAAACACCAACTCCAACTGCATATAGGAAAACTTAATTACATTTTTAAGAGGGGTATTTATCAAAATAAAAGGTTATTGAATCAAGATCAAGATGACATAAAGGTCAATATTTTTCATTTTTCTTACAGGTCTTTACGTAGAGAAATTACTTAATAAAAAATGAAGAGCTGGTATGAAAAAGGCATTTTGGCAGTGGTTCTGGATTAAATGACACTTTTGGTATGCTAAGACTTCAAGTCAAGTCACTCTGAATCATTCTACTTCCAAATAGTAACAATAGGCATTTTAAAATACTAAACTGAATGCATACAGATAATACCTGTTATAAAAGTTAGGGAAATGAAACCAGAGATGGCTCTGTGCCAAGAAAGGATATATAAAAGACTTGAACATGAATAGAACTCTGTAGATCATAACATCCTCCAAAGCCCTATCCTTTTTCACTAATGGAACTTATGTCAGAACCAGTGGCTATAAGAAAATATTTATTCCATTTATAACAAAAATAAAATTCTGATCTTTTGGCTGAAGTTCCAAAGAAGCTCTGCCTCAAACAAATGAGGTACAATTGACTCAAGCATTTAGCCTTACCATGCCTTCTGTGACTGCAGTTCCGTTTCCCCATATTCTCTAGTCCAACTAAAGGATGTAACTTAAAGAAAAGCAGCATACTAAAACTTTGGGAAGTTGTAATCAAGTAAAAACTCCCAGTCTTGACAAGATAAACAGAAATAGAAGAAACAGATTCTACAAAGATGGGTTTCAGAAGAAAACACAAAACTGTTATAAGCAAAAGCTCAATATACACAATCCTAACTAATTTTAACACAAGTTCTATCCCTCAAAAAGGAATGAACAAAATACATTTGTATTAGACTCTAAGAAGCCATCCTCATATAGGTCAATAAAAGTTAGAAATATGTAATATAGCATAAACAGTGTGAAGTCAGGATCACATTGTAAGGGTCATGACTATTAGGGAAACAAAACACATCCTCATTAAAGAACTTTATATAAAAATATCCATTGTAAGAGAAATGAACCAATTTGCACAAAATCAGTTAACCCAATCTTGCAAAAAGTAACGTTTAGTAAAGAAGCATATTCCAACTGGAACAACTGAACTTCAACATCTCAGAAGCAACATGCGGGAAGTGTAAAACAAATGTAAACTGACATCAGTGAAGAAGATTCAGAAGAACAGGAGCTTTTTCAGATTTACCAGTGTAACATGAATCACGAAACAGAAGACACTTTTAAGGACAAAACAGATGTACTCCAAGTATAGCCATACTGCAGTACAACTGTGACATTCCTTACCCGGATCTGGTGGATTTGGTGGCTGCCAGTGTGGATAGGCATTTCCCCATCCTTGTGGGGCATACGGTGCTGGAGGACCACTACAAAAGATCAAGTCATACATATACAATGAAAGCCAGTCCCTGGATCACCCTACAAAAAAAGAAGCTAACTGAAGCTGAAGTACTTACTGAGGTGCAGGGCCAGGAGGCCCTGGATTATAAGGAGCAGGGTTATATGGTCCCATGGGAGCACCAGGACCTGGTGGCCCAGGAGGTCCGTGCGGGCCAGGAACAACACCATGAGGTCCATGTGGAACAGGTGGACCCAATGGATTTACTGGACCCTGTAAGAAGAGTAGCACACAAATAAAAATAAACCTCAATTTTTCAGCAGTTTTGAAGCGTAAATCTGAACACTTTAAGAATATAATCTAAAAGGTTTGATTGTTTTTAAATAAAGACATTTCCCTGAAGGAAACAGTCTTTTTGAAGATTAATTAGGCTTATGGCTAGTTAAAGAAGAGAGTTAAAAGCAGTCATGGCAGTAACATCAACTAAAAATCAGCATTTATTTCTGTTCTTTCTTGAGAAAATAAAGAATCTTACAAATAAACATGGATTTTTCCACTAGTTGGATTTAAAAAACCCATAAACTAAAACAAGACTATCAGTGTTTTAAAAATAAATCGATACATCTAAGTCTGGCTAATCTTGCTAATTAAATCTGTTTGTAAGATCAGGAAAAAAACGGGCAGTAAATTTGATTATGTACATATACACGCAAACAAAAGTGCAGTGAACTTAAGAGTGTAAACTTGGATGAAAACTCTACCTAAACATACTGAGACTGAAAAACTACACACACAGGTTAGTAGCTTTAACAGTAACAAGGATACCTTCGAAGTCATCAAATTTTTCACTATGCACAAAGTGGGCATCCTCCAGAACACATCATTAAAAAATACACTACATTACATTGAAGAAAGCAAATGTTTCTTTCCATTTTGAGTTTTTGCTTCTTTTGGTGCATCAAGTTATGTTTATATTGCTTTAAATCCACATTACCATCTATTATTATAAATTTATTATCTAATTTATCTGGAAGTGAAACAGAAAAAGTCTCCACAAAGGAGACTTGCTTTCTGCTCTGTTTAGCTATAAAAGTAAATCAAAACGTAGTTATACACTCACTCCAATCTTTTCTTCTATAAGCTGTCGTGCATAATCTATTTGCTGGGGTGTTCCACGGATAGTAAACATCTTCATGTTTGGATCTGCGTTAGGTGGAGGATTTCTTTGAAGTTCTATTCTAGCACCAGACTGCTGGCTTATGCTTTTAATAGTTTCACCACCTACAATGTAACACACAGCTTTTACAACATGCACTAAAGCAAAAATACTGAAACTGAAATCAGAGAAAAGTCAACTGCATGGAAGCTAGAGAAATGAAGAGACACCTATTCTTATGAGCCACACAAGAACATTCTAACAACAAAAAAGCCTCTTCAGTGTAATATAGAGCTCTGACTGCAATAAACTAGTAAAAATAAATTAATTCTAAAAAATTAAAGACCATGATACTATTACTCAGAAAGAACAGTAAAGAATTCCTAAAATGTTGTCTGTTTGTTCCATTCATGTAAAGATTTAAGATTAGACATGAATAACAACTCATATCCATGATTACCAGAAAATACAACCTTAAAGTCTGACCTCCCTATAGAGCAGATGACAAAAAATGTTCAGAAGCTGACCAGATGGTAAAGTCCAGAAAGTTAAATTCCCTGAACTAGTTCCTCCTCTTACAGGATCCTGAGAAGTTTACTTGTATCATTAGTAGGCACAAAGTTTTCAATACAGGGATCATTTGGCATTAGAAAAACCCCAAAAAAACAACAATCAATCAACCTTCCAGGTCAAGAACTGAACTATTATGTCAGCCTATTTGTTGTGTCTGGAAAACACATTACAAACAAAAGATTAAGATAACTCGTGTTTCATTCAGAAGCATACAATAAATTAAAAACAAACCTATTTGAGAAGTAATTATTTTAATAAACATACACATAAGAAATTGTTGCAGGATTCCACTGTAAAATATCTGCACTGGAATGTGTGAGAATTAGATTTAAGAGCAAGTTACAGACACAGTAACACTAGGCTAATCAAGCAGTATTACATGCAAGTTAATTGAAAGATACATCATCTACCAAACATTACCAATGTAACTCAGTAGTTACTACTTTAAAAAAAATGAGTTAGATAAACTAATTGGTTCTTGACTTTGAACTACTGGAGTATGTATATTAGTGAGGAAAATCTGAAAAGACTATTAGGAGTGTTATGATTTTAGCAGTTTTATGTTGCTCTGCTGTACAGGAAACTATTTGCAAAGGCTTCTTTTGAAACATCTCTCTAGTATGGCTCTTGGTACAAATGGAAAAGCTGAGAGTTTTAAGTATGTAGAGATATAGATATATATAAGATATATTGCCTTTGCCAATGATTAATCCAGTCTTGCCAGTGGGAACAATAAAATTGAATTCCTGTAAGCCACCGGGAGGCCCCATGTTCCAGTTGCCTTGGCCTCTACCCCTGCCTCGACCACCAGGTCCTGGTCCACCAGGGTTACCAGCCTAAAAAAAAAAAAAAAAAAGCAACAAATTACCATGTTCTATAAAAACTCCTCCAAGCAAATTATTAACGCCAACTGGTTACATCACATCATTTGTTAAGAATTTACTACTCAGATAGTTTCAATAGTTAAAGTAATATCTTTTCCAGAAGACCTAAATTACTATTTAACATATATTCTGTACAACTCTGCATATGAAAGATGAAGGAAAAGATATAGAAGAAAGCAGAAAGTTTCACATGTACAAAGATATAATTTCTGCCTTCTGTAAATGCAGCAGTGGGGCTCATCTCAATATAAGCATTTAAACTGTCTTTTAAATACTAATTACAACCAAAAGTAACAGCATATTATCTATTAAGACAAGCCAACAGAAGAAGGAGCTCTAAAATCAGACAGATCAAGAGCTGCTGTGACTTTTTGAATCAGTATTATCATTATCATCCTCATACTTGCAAGACTGTAGCTATCAAAGCAAACACTCATTCCAGACTCAACTTTGAAGTAGATTCAGATGACACCATTAAATTACATTCTTTAGTTACACACTCATTTTTAAAAGTTTAAGTCCTTCCAAAACTCTGGCCGGAGATTTTAAATGGTAAACAACATATTACCCAACCTGAACACTTCGAAGGAGATCTGTAATAATCTCTGCAGCATGCTGACATCTGTCAGGAGGCCCTGTGATTTGGGCTATTCTATCTGGAGTTGTTCCATCATCTGGAATAAAACCAAACTATTTCAGTATATGTGATACAGTAAATTTACACTCCATTCACAGAAATTTATGGACATATTACCAACCTGGCTTAAACTGGATCCTAACACCAGCATCATTCTGTATCTTTTTTATCATCTCTCCATTTCTTCCTATCACAATACCTACAGCAAATCGTGGTATTGGAACCTTAACGAGAAAAAAAAAAGAGTAAAGATGTCAATGATGCAAATATTCCTACCAAATTCACACAGTTAGAAGGTCACATATGAGAATGGTAAACTAGGGCCAGCTCTATGCCATTTAAGGCTTTCTGAATCATGAATTTTTTAATATCAAGTCACAAACCTAGCAAATACTGAATGGCAGCATCAAAAAGGAAGAGAACCTATGTGCTACAAGTTATAGTGGCAGCAGTTCCAGTGGATATTATGCTTCTCACAGTCAAAGAACAAAAGTTCTAACAGGCCTAAAATGCAGATTCTAGCAGATGAAACTTTCAGCCATACATGTGATGAACAGTTATGAATTCATGACTTGCACTATAGGTGGACTTAAATATTCTTCTATAAAGGCCAAACTCCATTTTCTATAATGACATTATATTCTTAGCCATAAAACTTATTTGCTTATTTGATAAAAAGCTCCAGCTAGCTGAAACTGTTCAGAACAGCTGGTAACGTAAAATGAATGCCACACAACATATAAAGTCACAATTTCAGCAACGATCAAGAAATACTTACATGCCAAAACCACTTTTGGAATCTATTTAAAAGTTTTCAGTGGTATTACCCAGATTAACATTTTAACGTTAACATCTTAAAATACAGTGAACAAGTTTTTCAACCATGCTTACGTCTATCCCTTCATTTCCTCCTATTCGTGACCCATATTCGTTGCGCACCTCTCTAAAGCCACCTTGATCACGAATTAACTCCAGCACCATTTCCTTGGCTTGCTAAAAGAAAAATGAAAGTTCATTTAGGAACTGCAGCATCAGAAAGGATTTTAAAATGCTCTCAATTCTAAAACACTGCTTACTTGAACTTTATAAGGGTCTCCAGTTATCCTAAGGGGCTTGTCTGCACCAGTGTTCTGTGGACCATCTTGAATCATGACCATTTTGACACCTGCCCGCTCCTATTTGACAAAACAGAGGTCAAGACCCACTCAAACCCAGATTCACTATTATCACATGTATAGAAGACACATATATACCTGTAACTGTTTAATTGTCTCTCCACCTTTTCCAATAACTAATCCTGCTTTACTTGCTGGAATCATGATTTCTTGGACTGCATTTCCAGGTCCATCACCATGATGAAAGCCAGGTGCAGGTCTTCCCTTTTCAACTATCTGATCAAGTAATCTTTTTGCTGATCTGTGAAGGAATATATACATTTATAAATACACTTATTCCTACAAGCATTACTTGCCCACACCTATTCTGGAAATTTTTATTTTTCTAATTTGAAAAGTTTCTGCAGAAGAAATACAATCAAACTCAGTAATCTGTAACAGTAATTTAAGAAACTAATTGCAAGATAATGTGATAGACCTAAAACCACCCCAATGTCCAAATATAAAAGATGGTTCTTCATCAAACACATGAAAATAAAAGTTACCTCCTCAAACATGACCATCATCCCTGAATAGTTAAATTGATCAAACCTTAATTCAGAATAAAAGATGGAAACTTTGTCCCTTAAAATATATTTTTTAAAAAAATCCATGTTAATCAGAAGATTTGAAATTGTTACAATTTAACTTTAGTGCATTAAAAAAAAAATCACCAGGTAGAAATCTTTTTCTAACTCTGCTTGATTTCAGTAGTAATTCAGGTAACACCTCATTTGACAGTAATATTTCTTTCATCTACTAACAATCAATCTTAAGGCAGAGCTATTTTATGTTAAGTTTTTATAAAAGGCAAAAAAACCAGACTATAAAATAAACCTAACTTTAACACCAAGTACTGTGATAGCTGCTGCTTGATTCAGCATACAAAATAAGGACATTTGAGCTTGTAACCATCACCAGAACAGTGGACAAAAGCAAGTAAATATTCACCATGCATCACAGTAGCATAATTATTACAGTACTAACATTCGTTAAAAACTCTTCCTTCTAATAGGTGAGCAGAATAAACCATAACTAGAAAGAAAATTCACATAAAGGAATGATGTAATTAACAGCAGCTTGCTTGGCTGCAACATAAGAGGAGAACACCATGCTACTTTCCCAAAGGAAAACATGTAGCTGCAGGCCTTACCCACAAACATTAAGCGGGAGCAGCTAACATGAATGAGGAAATACCAAATACGCTACTACACTCAGTATCTTTCCCTGCAAAGCCAGGATAAGTCAGTCTTCAAGTGGTTAAATAACCTCTGTGCCAGTAAAAAAAAAAAAAGTTTCATTGCTATTATCCTCCTCCCTGAACAGGGAAAGGCAAAAGTTAACTTTGCTGATAGGTCTTACATAGACATCACTGTCGTAATTTTTAGCATACACTATTTTATACAAAAGACATTTAAGAACTCTGATGGGCTGGGCTTCGAGTAACTCCTACTTTCACATCATGGATTTTCTCCATTTGCCCTGTGATCTTCCAATTTATGGTTAATAAAGAACTTATTTGTAGCACACATTTCTTTGTCATATACATTTCCACATTTCATTCTCAAGCTGAAATCAGTGCATGGTTAGATAAGCATTATCTACAACAAGATCTAGACTTGAAAAAGTTGAAGTTCCATATTTTTATCTTGAAATTTCATGTATGTTGAGGGATCTGACTGCAGGTTCTTTTGTCTTATGTACTCATTTAATTGTCACCAGACTGCCTCTTCAACTGAGAAAAACCATAATATTAGAAACATGCTATCTAGATATTATATTTAGATCTAAAAGATGGAGTGTATTGCACAGTAAAATATGAACACACAGAATTTGTTTTACTTACTGAACAGACTCTGGTGTTCCAGTTAGCATACATGATCTTTCAGGCAGGCCTCCACTATCTACGGTCATAAAATAAAATCAATTTAGCAGCAGCATTAAGTCAGAGAGTATGAAATTAAACATAATATACAAACTACTGGAACTTCACAGAAGTTTGGAACACAACATTTGGAATTTCTTTAGATAGTGACAATCGCGGTTAGCATAAAAAATTAAAATATACTTTAAATGAAGTTTTGGGCAACGAGAAGCAATGATTCTGAAAGCCTTCTGAACCTTCTACAAAACCCCTCACCAAAATAAACAAAGAAAAAAAAACCCAAATAGTTACCAGGGGCAATCTGTATTTTACAGCCAGACTCCTGCTGTATACGCGAGATCTGCTCTCCACCTCTGCCAATTACTTGGGAGAAAGAAAACACAGAAAGATTATTTATATTAGCAGCATCTGCTAACATCCCTCACTCTCCTACACCACCACAGGCATACTACTTACTGAATCCAACCATCCCATCTGGAACTTTGTACTCCTCTGTCATCACAGACCTACAGAGAATGTTAAATCATACAAAAGACAATGATCATTCAGAGACCAAACTGGCATTAAATTTATATATCCTCCCATTAAACTAAAGAAAGCCAGCGCCCCCCACTATCACCCTGGCTTACTTACCTCCCATTAAGGTTAAAATTTACCATGCAAGCACAGTACTAAGTAAATTAACAATAAGTTCAAGTATAATATGAATCAATCTATTTTTTCCTTCATCCTCTTTATTATTAACAGATCTGTGGTACAGAAAAGGCCAGTGCAGCATTTTCAGTTTCATCTATATATTCATCGAAGCATGCTGAAAATACACAAATTTCAGCGTCTCTTCTACCAAAATCAGTCAAAGCATAAGGATAATAGTTGTATGTGATTGTTTAGTGGAGAAATGAGTGAAGAAAACTAAGTTTTAGCAAATGTGGCTGACTGAGCAAAATGCTGTGTTAAATCTGGTGGGTTTTGGTTTTTATTTTTTAATCCATTAGCTTTCCTTTTTGTTTACAAGATAGTGTCAACCTTTCAGACCTGCTTCCAACTTCTGGTTATGCTACCTATGGCTCAAGTAGTAAATATCAGAAATGCATTTTCCATTTACTAAGCCTGATGCACAGCCCAGGCTACAAAGAGAGAGAGAGAGACACCAATGCAGATGCATTTTAAGTATTTGGCTTGGGACTTGCTGAAGCTAAATTTCAACAGATCACATAAATACAGAGTAATTGCTTTATGCATTGATACCACTCTTTCAGAAAAAATTCTTGGAATTACTTTCTTTCAGTAAAAATGAAAACTCTACATAAGATCTAGTGTAAAACTCTTACCTTTGTTGTTGATGCATCGGTGGTAGCTGATTTCCAAAAGCTATAAACAAATATCGTTAAAATTAAATTCAAACAAGTAGTATAATTCACAATTAAGCTTCTCCTTTGATAATAAAACTTAATGGCATCAACTTTTGTCCAAGCTGACTTTTTAAGAAGTGTTATGAAGAGGTTTAAAAACAGCTAAAAAGATTCTCAGCTGTTGCTAACAACACCAGCAGCTTTACAAAGCAGACTCACACTGCTTCAAGAAAATACCTTACTGATCACCTACCAGAACACTGTTTCAAATTCTTGTTCTGACAATGTTACACTTGTCTAGGGTTTGTTTTTGTTTTTGTTTTTGTTTTTTTTCAACAAAATAAAAATTACTTACCGTCATTCTGAGGAGCAACTTTCTTAGCATCTGGTTGATCTGCAAAATTAAGATCTTTTTAATTTTTTTTGACAAGAAATTCAAGAAGTGTTTACACCTTTTAGTGTGAATTGTAACTTTCCAGTGTATTTTAGTAACCCTTTCCTTTTTTTTTTTTCCTTTCTTTCTTTTTTTTTTCCTCCAATTTCAGGGAGTTGATCATCTGAATAAAAGAAAGAATCTCACAAACACTCAGCAATTGGTTAGTATAGCTGAAAAGATGTTAGGTTTTTCCGTATTATCTATCCAGTAGTTTAACAAAAGGCAGTTTTCAGAACACACTGTAGTTTGCTCATAGATACCCAGTCACTGAAACTTAACTAAGACAAGGAACAAAGTTTAGGTCTGTTGGTTGCTCAAGCTAATGATGCTTCTATAATAAAAAAGAAAAAAAAAATCAAATCCATACAAAAATCAACGATTTAAAGAAAAAAAAATTCTGACAATGACCACAAATCTAGATCAAACATCTGAAAATACAACAGTGTCACATGGCAATGCAATCTCAATCTGAATGTCGATATGAAATTCCTATCCAAATATCAAGCATTTCACAGCATAAAACTTAAAAAAAAAAAAAAAAAAAAAAAAAAGGAGATTACTTTATTCTTTCTGCCTTTGTGCAGATTCAAAGCAACTACATCACTACCATCCAAATCCTTTCTGTACAGTAAAGGAATAAAAGGCATAATTAACCTATATCTGAAAAGATAGACTTCAGATGCTTCCTTCCCACCCCAAAATAAAGGTTATATGAACCAACATAATTTATGTGCAGCAAAAACTCAGACACATATTCCAAGAAATATTTGTGTCAATCCAGAAAGATCCACTAGTTTATGTCATGTTTACATACTAAACACAGGTAATAAATAAAAATTCCTGCCTTTAAAAGGAGAGGGCATTCCCTCCCAGTGTGTTGTACTGCTCGGACTTGTCCAAGAGCCATCTACACATAAAATAAAAAGAATACATTACATATATCATCTGAAGCATCATTAGCTCATTTTTGTATATTAAAAACCTCACTGTTAATAGAAAAAAAAATACTTTATTACAGGACACAAGAACTCCTGATATAAAGCCCTAGTTACATTCTGTAGATTGAGTTTCAATCCTCTTAAAGGAAAAAAAGGCATTGCTCTTGTGAGACCTATGAGAACATTGCAACAAGTTCAGAGATTTTCCACAATTTAGCCAGGATTCTGTGTGTATATTGAACATATCAGACCCTCTTTAAGTTCAAACTGGCTGCTTAGTAAGAGACAGAAGACAACACACACACATTTCAGGAGAAAACTTTACTGCAGTATAAGGCAAATCCAAAAAGCTGCAACAAGTTAGAGGATTCAAATACGATCTTATCAGGGTTCACACATGCTATAGGCTTAAATAGTAAACTAAGCAAAGTGTGTACAAGGTAGAAAATTTACTTTCCTGTCTCTTTCTAAAGTCCTATGCTTTTACAATGAAATGCGTTAATACTTTTATTTGAAACCTTGAAGTTATAAAATATATGAAACAATCAAACTTAAGGAGCAAGCACTTCCTACTCTAATTGTAATTTACAAACTGTAGTCAGTCCTACACAACAAAAGACTTAAATGACATACCTGCGTAAACGTTTCTCAACCATGAATTAATCTGCCTCCCTTCCTGACATACATTTTCCTCCTTACAGCATTTAAACCACATTTAAAATATTTCAAAACAGCCTTACAATCACTTCAGGTTAGAGCACAATGGTTTAGAACAAGTTTCCCCACTAAACTGAAAATGAAAAGATGTCATGATCTATAAAGGGAACAAAATATTTTTATGCTGTAGTATGGGGCGGGCGGGGGGAAACAACCCACAAACAAAAAAACCACCTGCAATCTTTCTGGCACCACTGCCACACTCAACAAAAATAAATGCAGCAGTAACGAGTGCATACCTCCATCCTCAAGAGGCCTTTTTTGTCCTCCATAACCGTAGTCGTTTGAATTCATTGATGTGCCAGCATCTCCTCCAATTTTTGCTGCAATCTAAACAAAAGGTAATGTGAGTTAAGAAAAAAAAAATCGGTCATCCTTCATTTATTCCAGGTCTTCTAAACGATTTCAAGCTATTCAGACAAGACATATTAAAATGACACGAAATAAATAAATAAATAGGAGGCTGCTACTAGAAACAGTTGTGCTCACAAAAATTTTAATTTTTAATATCTTCAAGGAGAATTTTGCTCATCTTTCAACGGCAAACCTTTTACATTTCCTTAATTGGTTGAAAAAACCAACCAAACAAACCCTGCCCTTCAAACATCATAAACTTCTTTCTAAAAGGGGTTTTTCCTTTTCTACCCATTCCTCACGGAACACTGCGGTATCTCAGAGGGCCTGAGCACTGAAACTATTTCAAACCTTAGTAGTCCCCACTACACTGGGTCTTCAAACACTGCCAAAACCGCGACGGGTTATTACCAGACGAGGCGAAAATTCTGTCCGAGAAATAACGAAAACATCACCCGTGGCGCAAAAGCGACAAACAAAACTTCGGGCTAAAGAACTTCCGAGAAAGAGCCCTCGCTCCGCAGGCCGCAGCGCTTCCCAACCGGTCTGAACAGGTTGGCGGGCAGCGAGGGCGCCTCGGGGAACACAATACGGGCGGCGCGGCGGAGCCGCCCTCCCCCCTGCCCC
>NW_010335608.1:0-568 GCF_000700745.2 Antrostomus carolinensis
GATGGTTGGGGGGGTTCGGGGTCTTCCAGTCAACTCAAGTCAAGTCAACGTCAACGTCATGATGGGGCAACTCAACGTCAACTCAAGTCAAGGCAACTCAATGAGTCAAGTCAACGTCAACCCAACTCAACCCAACTCAACTCAACTCAACGTCAACTCAATGACTCAACTCAACGTCAACTCGATGACTCAACCCAATTCAACTCAACCCAACTCAACTCAACCCAACCCAACTCAACCCAACCTCAACCCAACCACTCAACCCAACTCAACTCAACCCAACCCAACTCAACCCAACCTCAACCCAACCACTCAACCCAACTCAACGACTCAACCCAACTCAACTCCTCAACCCAACTCAACTCCTCAACCCAACTCAACTCCTCAACCCAACCGGCGATGTGGTTTGTACCCCCAACGGCATCCGGAAGAAATTCAACGGCAAACAATGGCGGCGCCTTTGTTCCCGCGACGGTTGCACCAAAGAATCCCAACGCCGCGGTTACTGTTCCCGTCACCTCTCCATGAGGACCAAGGAACTGGAGGGGATCCCGGAGACTCGCGGCGG
>NW_010335609.1:0-2508 GCF_000700745.2 Antrostomus carolinensis
GATTCTGTGAAACATCAGTCAGGATAGTTTGCCACATACAGGAATACATGGTGATAGAGATGTTACATGGAAATACCTATTCTTGGTGATTGGACTAGATGATCTTTCTTGGTGACTGGACTGGATGATCTTCCAAGGTCCCTTCCAATCCCAACATTCTGTGATTCTGTGTGATTCTCCTCCTGTGCAGAACAAGTAGCCCAATGCACTCCTCAGAGCAGAAGCCAAACTTCGTAGAAGCAATGAGTGAGTTTACCCATGGAACAACCCAACTAGAGCAGACACAGCTCACCCATTAACCCCTTCAGGGCTGTCTCGAGAGCAGGGAGTTGTTCTGTGTATGTGCAATGGGAACAGCTAAAGTTGTGCTACAACTTTTATTAGCTGGGAACAATGTAATATGCCTGCTGGAAACTTCCTAAGGGGGATAGGTAGCGCTCCATCAGCCACTCCCACCTAGCATTTTATCTTGACAAGGGAATACAAGCAGCTTCCTTCCACCCCCTTGCTGAAGAATCCCTCACACCCATGGACACAAACTTTTGGAGGCTGCACTGAAAATATCCTTTGCAGAGCCAAGATTTTGGCTGTGCGTGCCTTACTGTGCTTGAAGAGAAGCCTCAGAGCCCTGCCCACTTCCAAACTGGTGTAGAGCTTCCCTTCTGCACAGGGAGGCTGGGAAGCTAAAGCATCGGAGAAAAAACTTCTTGGGTTGGTATTCCCTGCTTACTCAGAAGATGGCTTTTGTATGAGATCCAAGAGGAGAGCCACAGTTCCTCCGAAGTTCCTCTGGGAGCTCTGCACTAAGGACAAACCCTCCTTTAACCTGCCTTGAGACAGGAGAAAGAAAACTTGACCATTAAGCTCCCACAAAATGTATCGTAGGATGGACTAACCACCTCAGACTCCAGAGTAAAATGAGATGTCATACATGGGACACTATCTCAAGGACATAGAAAAGGCACGTTCTTATTCTTTACTGGAGTCAACACACAGCAGGGACTGCCAGGACTTTTATCAGGGAACTGGGGGAGGCAATCTCCTCCACTGCAGGAGGGTTCCACCAAGAAGGTAAGCCATTATTTTAAAAAATCCACAGGCAGGTCAAAGTATATAACAGTCTGGAATAAAACATGCTTTTTGGAGAAATACAGCACATGGACAGAAAGACATTCAGCCCATGAACAGCTCAAAGACACTCAGCTCAGGAAACTACAGAGCAAGGATATGATCTCAGGACAGTTACATGGAGGAGCTCAAAAGCTCCCAACTCCTCTGACTCACAACCCAAGCTTTCAACAAGAACATCTCACCCAAGTACTGGCACCTAAGGGCAGCTGCAGCAAACCAGAGCCCAGACCCCTTACACAAGCCAGCACTACACACTGAACAGGGACCTGTCACCAGATGCCTCAGGCAAAGCATAAGTGATGCTGCCCCAAACACTGCCCAGCTTCCAACAATTCACAGGGTGCGCCAGGCACACCAACATTTTCAGAGAATCTAAATACACTGAAACTTCTGCATCAGCTTTTCTAGTTTCTGTTGAGCTCAGTAACAGCTCAGAAGAGATAACTGCTCTGCTCTCTCCAGCACAGGCAGTCTCTACAGCTTGGGTAACAGGGACAGTTGTGCAGGAGGACTGGGATGGATCCTTGTCTGACTGACGACACACTAAGAGACTCTTCAGCCTCAACACCACCAGGCAGTAGATACCCCGTCACACCAAAACTTCCCTAAGAACCTAGATAATGGCCCCACAGCTGGCAAAGGAAATATATTTTGGCAAAAGGGACTTGTTTCAACAAACTGTTTCAACAAACCACTGCTGGGCATTGCCTCTTAGGGGTGATGCCATTTTAATTAACTCTTCTTCTAGCAGCCACCACGCCAACTCTCAGAGCAGGGAAGTGCTGTAGGGGGGACAAAGGAAGTGAAACAGCATCATTTACGGGATGTAATAACATAGCCTTAAATAAAGATATGTCAGCGCTCAAATTCAACAGGATGCTGCAACAGGTTGATTACAAAGCCCTCAGGAAGAGTCAGGATCTGTTTAGATTCACATTAGTTTATGTTCTTCATGAGATGACAAAGAGCAAAGGCTACCGGGGAATGTCCCTCATGGCAAGCCGCTCCACGGTGCAAAAACAACCCATCACCATCAGCTTCCCACCTGAATCAGCTTCCTAAAAATGACAGAAACGGGACATTGCCTGGATTTGGGGGTAAGCGAGGGCTCGCTCTTCCCCCTCCTCTGCCTCCCACAAGCCCAACACGAAGGCCAAGCCTATTTGTGCAGCAGGGAGACTTAACAAGAGGCAGAGAAACATCGTTTCACAAGATTATGGCAACGTTCAAACCGTCCCTAACGCGCGGGCTGTGCAGAGTTTCTGACTGACAGACACAGACACCCCACAACAGCTTAAAACACTTATTTAAAGAAAAAACAAACGAAGGCAGAAGCCGAGCGCCGTGAAGCTGTGCAATGCCGCCCGGCGCTGAGGG
>NW_010335610.1:0-44280 GCF_000700745.2 Antrostomus carolinensis
CGTCTTCATAGGAGAGGTGCTCCAGCCCTTGTGTTGAGGGCTCCAAAACTGGGTAGGGCTCTTATCTCAGCTTTCTGGAGTTCCAGCCCCCCTGCAACTGAATGAAAACAGAGAGAGAAAAAAATCATCTGTGTGCGTTTTCTTGCTTGTGTAAATTATGTATCACACTCATTATAGGAAAAAGGAAGATGCAGATTTGGAAGTCAGTTGTGAGTTCCTCCATTTTCCTTACAATCATACAAGTGTTATAGCTGTATACACACGGGACTTTCTTTTTTTCATGCCACTTTACACCAGAAATAAAGGCCTCAGTTGTTCTAGTTAGTGATTAGGCTCAAAGTTATGCCTCTGGGAATGGGAAGCTCGGGGACTCAGAGGAACAAAAAACTTAATGAGATCTTTATTTGAAGAAAGGAAAATTTTTCAAAATGTTTTCCAGAGCTCATAGGAGGGATTCAGAGGCTCTTCCCTCTTCAGGAAGACGCAGGTTCTCCAGGTGAAAAAATTATAAGCCTTGTCTGCTGAGTAGCAGCCCCTCAACAAAGGTTTCCCAGCTGTGCAAGCTGAGCTGCGATGTATATATTCTCTCACTGGCTAAAATGAAGTCATCTACCCTTTTACTAGATCTTTTTACGAATACGGCTCGTACTGACATATCTCCTTGTAGGACTTGGGATGCACAGTGGGATCACTCAGAAACCAACCTTCAGTTGCACAACAAGCTCCAGAAAGACAAGGAATATGGCCAGTGAATTTGCACGCACTCACCTCGGAGTGGAGATTGCAAGTGGCCCATGAACCAGGCTCAGGAGGCCCCTATTTTGGATGGTCTGCAACACCTACCCAGGGAAAACACCGCAGAGGCCACAAACACTGGAGCCAGCTTGCCTAATGCTGGAGCCATGGTTCAGCTCCAGCTCCAAAGCAGCTCAGCTAACAGCATCCCCTGCATCCCAGGACCTTGCCATTGCTGCTGCTGGGACACAACACTTCCAGTGCTGAGGCATCTTGTTTGATAGGGCCACCCACAGGCACCCGTTGAAGACGACCCTACTGCCAACTCTGTCTACACTAGGAGGTAAAGGTGTGATGGTAAAAGCTACTGGCTACCTTATTTCATCCCAGATGTCCCTAAATGAGTGGGCTGTCTCTGGTGCTTTTAAGTGCACTCAAGCCTGCACATAAAAGAGGACAGGCAAAATAATAACGTTGCACAATGCTGAGAATAATAGAAGTGGCCACCCAGTGTATCTGGGCTGCTAGGAAAGCTCTTTTGAGCTGAAACACAGAACACAAGAAAAACGCGCACATCATACATGATAGTGACTCCTGGGCTGCCTAATACCAAAATGAAAAAAAATTACCCATGGGAAGCCCACATCATCTGTAATCTGCAATGCATTTGGACAGAGGGAGGCCAGCCTTAACCCAAACCATCTGTGTTTGGCTTTAAAACCAGCATCATCGGGGTTCAGCCAGCCTGTGTGCCATCCCACCTGTCCTGAATTCAGGGCTTCTCTCCCGGATTCAGTGTTTCTTTCCACATTTGCAGCTAAATCATTCCCACATCAGCAGCATCACCATGGGCAGTGTTCCCTCTCTGGGGCAGGCAAGCGGCAAGACCTCCAACCCAGCGCTGCTCGAGCCGGCAGCGGCGCAGGATCTCTTCCAGGACACTGTGTCAGACTTCTAAAGGGCCTTGTGCAAGTTGTTGGTTTGTTTTTTTTTAAATCCCAAATTAAAACTTAAGCTTCAAAGGCATAAATCTAGGAGGGTCTCTTCATGCGGATACTGTCTTTCCTGGAACAGATCCTTTAATTTTGTGGTGAGCCAGAGTTGAAGACATTTGTATTCAAATCCTTATTTAGGCTCTAATGCTTTTTAGTATTGGATATAGCGGTTTTAGACTGGAAATTGCACTCTTGACTTTACTATCACCCTAAACAGACAATCAAAATTTAAGCTGCTTTTTTTCTCCAGCCTTCTTTTGCTGCTCCAAACACACTCCCAGAAATTGTAATTATTCT
The DNA here is from genome assembly GCF_000700745.2 of Antrostomus carolinensis. Classification (NCBI taxonomy): domain Eukaryota; kingdom Metazoa; phylum Chordata; class Aves; order Caprimulgiformes; family Caprimulgidae; genus Antrostomus; species Antrostomus carolinensis. Next base: position 2,028 of record NW_010335610.1, read on the forward strand.
TCCACATATACTCTCTCCTAATAAAATTTATTCTGCTCTGTGTTTTTTCCCCCATTTTCTTCTCAAGTCTTACACCATCAAATAAAATCAAGGTTTCCATTTGTAAAGTGGCCATCAGCAGCTCAGGTTTTACTTACAGTTCTTTGAACAGACTACAGGGATGTTAGATGGGTAGAAAAGTAACATAATAGCTTATACTGTGGTGAAACCTCAAAGCATCATTTTGTATGGGATGTCCCATAGTAGCCTGGTCCTTTCAGGTTTTTTTAATCCTTGCTGATGATAACAATAGTGATTCTAAGAATTTTTTCTGGACGTTAAAAACAGATGATCATGATCTAGATCAACATGTCATGATTGATCTAGATCAACATGATCTAGTTGATGGTCCTGTCACTCGCGCCAGCTCACCTCACTGTTTGCAATCCTGTCTGAACACAACAGGACTTTGTAATCTCAATAGGCCCTTGTGGAACAGCCCTCAATTAGGGACCTCTCAGGGCTTAACAAGCTCACGTTATGGTGCTGTGTGCCAGCTTTAGGTATGAAACAGCTAAAAACCATGGAGATGTACATCACTGGGCTCTCACAGAAGCAAGGGCAGAAGAGACCTGCAGGTTCCAGTCCACAAGACGACATCCCTCTGTCCTGGTTTTCAGCTGAGACAGAGCTAGGTTTCTTTTCTTCCTCCTCTTCTTCAAAATGCACCAACTGAAACTTCCATCAAAGGATCAAATGCATTTAAGTTCTCAACTATGCACAAAAGATATGTTGAATAAGCACAAAGGATGTGTTTGAATCTCAGTTTATTCCCCAGTTTGCTCATCTTTTTTTGCTGGTGGCTCTAGGAGCAGCAGCTTTTGTAAGCTATCCAGCAAAGGATTCATTCTCAAGTGTACCTTCCCTCTGTGCAGGTGTGCCTTTGCCTCTGCTCTCAGCTGTGCAGGTTTTTTCCCCAAATGTTCACACCTGAGCTGGGATGCACTAGTAGAGCTTCCCACTCACAAACACTTAATTCCCAGGCCTGGGGCCTAGGAGAGTTTTGTTTCATAGGCTGGCAATGCCCTTGAAAAAAAAACAAATCCACACTAAGGATGAGCTGGAAATTTGTTGTACGTTTCCTTTGCAGAAAACAGGGACTCCAAAAAACTGGGGAGAATGGAGAAAATCAAATTTCATTCCCAAGAGGCAACAGACAACAGCCATTTACATGGTCTCACATCCCCTCATCTAAAAACAATAACAAGCACCTCTAAATAAATAAAGCAGACAAGCCCATTCAGTGCTTTTTGATCTGGGGAATACTGCAGAAAAATAGTTAGGAATAATTTTTCATATTCTCCGAGTGTGGATGCACATTGCTTTGGTAGCAGCTTTCCGTGAGCGCTCCAGCTAACAAGCTTGATGCAGAATGATGTTTGAGCAGTGAACTTTAAAATAAGCACTAGAAAATATTCCCCACAAGACATTTTGGAGTAACTAGTCATAAAAAAACCTCCACACTGGATACCTAATTTAGGAGCTGTGATCATCCTTTCAGCAGCTAGAAATACAAGAGTTCATCTGGTTGTCCACTCAGGACAAATGTGGGTAACTCACAGCTCACCACTCAGTACGTTATTGCTCACCAAGATTCTATGTCACTGTGTGCTGAAAGGCAGAGTTTGCTTGCAGAAAAGTCGTAAGTGAGAAAGAGCATGTGTTTGTCGGGGGGTTCCCTCAAGTAAATTATTTACTTTGAGTTACTTACTCAGCCTTAGATTTTAATTGATATTTTTTCCCTTGATGTGCTCTGTATAAAGGAAACGTTAGCATTAACCAAAGCTAATCCACGGCGCAGTTGGGAAGGGGATTATTTTGCCAATGATTACTTCCTTTAAACACGGAATTGTGATCAAAGCAATATGGTTCTGATTTTTCCTCTATTTTTAGCTTTGTAGTGTGGTTCTTCTTAATAGTAAGTTGCTGCTATAAGCACGCTGTGAATTTCCAATATAGCAAAGCTTTAATAATTTGCAGCCATAATTGTTCCTGCTTCAGTCTCCAATTCAATTTGGTGTGGAATTCCCATCTCCCAACACAAAGCTTAACTCAACAGTATCTGTGTGAGACAGACTATGAAACCAGTCTGGTATAATGGACTTCATTAAGGGATAGTCAAATTATTTTAATCTGTAATCTATTTAAAATGGCAAAAAAGGGCTTTCAAATAAATACTTTTTCTTCAAAAGTTATTAATTTCTGTGGGAAAGAGGGAATGGTTGTTGCTCAATTTTCTCCTTTATTTTTATAAAAGGTTCAAAAATTATTTTCTAGGTGAATTATTTCTTTGGTTAAAATAGCAAATATTTAAGCCAGGAACGGAAACAGCATGTTTTTGTTTTACTGAAGAGTCAAACTGTGCCAGGAGCTTTCACTTTTTTGCCTGCCCAGCTGTAAACTCTCCTAGTGCTAAAAGCTGGTCTCCTGGGCTGGCACGATGAGCATCACTCACCTCTAGACCTCAGTGGCCATTTGGCTGTGTAAGTGCAGATTTGGTAGCCTCAAACCATTTTTTAGTCAAGCTTCAGAGTGGGCTATTTGATGCTAGCACAGAGATCTGATTCGAAGAGGCAGCCTGCACTGGCACAAGATACATTAACCCTAACGTGAACCACATACACGCACACACTAATAACAGGTTGGTGGAGAGTCTTATTCAAGCCGTGCACATGGGAGTAAATTACTCCCTTGATGAATAAAAGCCATTACTTAGTATTTAGCATCATAGCAAGAAGCCTCTTCGGCCTGTTCCTAACAGAGATGTTACAGTTAATTTAGTGTAAAATTATCACCTGCTGTACAATAAAACAACAAACTGCAGTCAAATAATCTCTTAATAAACGAAAATGTGTAATAAACTGTGTCAGCACCGCAGAGACTTGGCAAGCCTGAATACCCTAAAGGTACCAATTCAAACAAATCCACCATACAATATATGGCCTGTGTCATTTCTGGTTCTTATCAGAGATGATTCATCTGGGAATCCTTGGCACTGAGTTTTGCCTCTAAAGGCCAGGCAGTTATTACAATGATATAATTTCTGCCATACTAATTAAATATAAAGCCTGTAAGCCCCTTTATGGGGGTCTATAAATTTGTTGTAAACATACGTGGTAGATGGGCATACGTAATCCACAAAACGTAATAAACATTCAGACAACTTCCTCTCTGTTGCAAGGGAGGAAGTGAGGTCAAACGATCACCGTGCCAAAAACCCCACAAAAACCCAAAGGTAAGCCTAGCATTGCTTCTGCCACACATTTAAAAAATATAGATATATGGACAGAAACACAGGTCTCTGTCAGAGAAAAGGCAGAGGGAGAACAAAAACAGGGTGCAGCAGTTGGCTGCTCTTGCTGCCTACAGGCTGCTGGCTCCAGCCTCGGTGTATGTGGACAAGAAAGGACCCCAAGTCCCTGCAGATCAGCACAGTTCCTCTGCTGGCTTCTGATGGCAGGAGAGCAGTGGATATGCCAGGTGTTGCTAAAAATCTATCTTGCACTAATTTGCTGGGGGTTCAAATACTCCCCCACCCCATATGAAGAAAAATAAGAGGGGAGAACAAAAGGGAAAATAAAGCCAAGCAAACATGAGCTGAGTAGCACTTTTTGCAGTAGCCAGACCCAGACTTTGAGTAGCTCATCTGAGGTCCAGGCAGAGCATAAATGACAGACTTCCTACTGCATTACTTGAAAAGGTTAAGGAGGAGCTTCTCCAGCCACGTGCTGCCCTGGGAAGAGGAAGGCAGGGTGCTCAGCAGGCAGGAGCAGCAGAGATGCTGCTTACTCAGAAGTCCAGCCCACCCTTTTGGAAACCACAAAGGGACCTCAAGGCTCTGCCTTTCTGTGCTCTGACCCTACACTGGCTGCTTTAATGAGTGCGAGGAGCTTGGTGCTTCTCAGCCACACAGGTGAGAGGCTGTTTGCTGGTGGGCACAGCAAGTTGTCTTTTCCTGGAGCTCACCCAGGGCACATCTCCAGAGCCTCCGACTCCCAGCCTCTGTTCTTGGAGGGAGCAGGAGGGAGGACTGCAGCACAGGCCATTCACACTTTCACACTGTACTCCTTCTTGTTTGGTTTCCCATAGTTCACAAAGCAAGAGCAAGGGACAGACAGTGACAACTGGAAACGACGCAGGGTCAGGGCAGGACACAGCAGGATGCAGAAATTTTAGATACAGATCACCATCAGAAGCCTTTTCTTTCTCCAAAAACACTAGTCAAATTGTGAAAAACTGAAAAATTACTTTTGTTTGTATGTAGTGTCTCCTATATAGACTTTTCTGATCCCATTCCCACTCATGCAGCAAACCTCATGGCACATAATAGAGTCCAACCAGAATAACACCTTCACTGGGGATAAACTGAGAGCTGGTGGCACCCCATGCCAGCCCATTGAAGGGCTGCACATGGTGCAGGTCAACAATAAATTCAGTCCCTTGTGTTTGGCATTTATCCGCTAGCCCCTTTGTAATGCAGCACTCACTGGTACAGGCAACCCTGGTCCATCCATATTTCCAACCTCAGTCTGGTATTATGGGCGACAGGAATGACCCTTCCAGTCTACCAGCTCACACCTATCTTCCAAACTGTTGCTGGTATCTTTACACAGGGAATTGTACCCCAAAACTGCTTAGGTCCCCACCTCTCCACAGTACCTTCTGCAGAAGAGCTATGAAGCAATTTCTCTAGAGCTTTTCAGGATGGGGAAGGAGACTGTGTCGATACATGAATTTGGCCAGGTGTCTGGAGGCAAAACAGTACTATTCCAGCTCCTGCCTCCAGTAAGATGGCCAGCATCTCTTTATATATCCAAGTTCCTGGCTAGCAGGTTGACATGACACCACTGGAGACCTGTAAGAAGTCTGTGTGCTGCTACAGGGCTGGGTGCAACTGCTGCATGGGTGTGAGTCAGGAAGAAGGTCTAGGAGCCCATGGGGTAACCACATCAACTGCCCTAGAGCTCTTATGGGGCATGTATCATGCTAGGCAGCACTAAAAGTGGAACAAGTCCCTCACATTGCTGATAGACCTCTCTCCGTTGTTAAACTGAAGGGGTTCTCTGGCAGGTGGCTGTTTTCCAAAGACAAGACCACCCAACCTGTGGCAGATGCTGGGCTTCTGAGTCATGAAGGCCTCCATGAGTGGGGCCAGAGGCATCAGCTTGTTCATCACCATGATGGTGAAGCACACATCCAACACAATGTGCCACTGTATTCCCTCTAACAGGCTGAGACCAACCATTTAAAATCAGGAAATTAAAATCACAACTGGAGGAGATGTCTCCTCTGCCCAGCTCCCTCCTTGGGAAACTCTGCTCCCATATAAACATCCTCTATCGTTAACCTTTCTGGACAACATCCTTGCCAAGCAACAAGAACGGAGCCTTTTCTTCAAATTGAGTTAAGATGAACAAAAGATAAATACAGCATTTTTCTTCAATTACATCAAGCATCTTTAACAGATGGGACTATCGGCACATGCCAGCACCTTATGGTAGCAGGACGAGGCTGTGCAGCAGTGGAGCTGGTGGCTCCCACCTCTGCCATGCCGGGGGTCTCAGCTTTGCCAGAGGTGGACAACCAGGCCTGCCTCTCCTACGGGGGCCAGTTGGCATCTAAATTGGCCTCAGGGGCAAACTGAAACATAAAATGCTCTATGCTTCAAGTCAATGCTAGTGGTTTTCCTCACTTCTAAGTAAGCTTTTGATCAAAATGGTGGAAGATTCAGCTTAATGGCCGTGCTTCATGGTGCAGCCTGCATCCTGTCATACTGCCCCATGGCTGCACGTGCTGGCAAAGACAACAACAAAAATAAAAATAAGCAGTGCAGTGAATTTTTTTTCCCCCTTATAAGGCTGTGAACAGTCTATAGATCAATTTTTATTTATCCAGTGTTTGAGAGGGATCCTGCCCAGCCAGCAGTTTGAGGTGGGCTGCTGGTGGCCACTGGCTCTCAGAGCCAGAGCAAATAAATGGGCCCAAGTCACCTCCAGCAGGTTGAGCTCAGAGTGACGCTGTCTGAAAGAGTGGAGAAAGTAAAATGGACAGCCAAGGACACAATCCTTCAACCTTTAGTTATAAACCAGACAGGGAAGCGCTCTCCCAGCACTGATGCCACTGCAGCGAGATGGTGGGCTCTGCCCTGGCTCCCAGGCCAGCACCGCAGCTGGGACCTGGCAGGTAACTTCTTTAACTTCTTCATATGTTTGGCAATGCTGAGTGGTTTGTTTTGGTTTCTTTTTCCTTCAGGTCCCACCTTCCAAACACACATGTGATAACTGAGCTTTTCATAAACATCATGCTCCCAGGAAAAGCCAGAGAATGATCAGATCATAACCTTGCTGTTCAAATGCATAATGTGCAGAAAAGGACTTGGGAGTGTATTTTGCCCTTTACAAATTCTTTTCCTTCTAAAGATGAGAAGGAAAAGTGAAGCAAATGTGGGTTTTTTAGAGTGATTGTTGACCAGGAAACCAGAGAGGTCTTTGGGCGCCCAGGAGGGGACCCTGACACCCCACAAGTGCCTGTGCTCTTTGCTTGGCTGCTCACATTTGCATAGAGGAGATATCTATAGATGCTTCTCCTCTGGCAGATGAAAACTGACAAGCCTGTTGTCAGTGCCTGACACAAAGTAGAAGCTGCCAATAAGGGGATGTTATAGAAAACCTTGTTGCTTCTGAGACAAGCCGAGCCTGACTTAGCCTGATACCTCCAGTCAAAGGCAGCTGATACAACACCAGGACCCGGCCACCGAGAAACTGTGCTAATCAAAAGGACATCACAGCGGCGAGACTATTGATCCAGCTCACTCTGTGGTCCCCGGCTGATGTCTGACAGGAAGCGCTGCCTGCAAACCCATCCACCACAACACGGGAAACAAAAACATTGGAAGTGAAGCCAACAGGCAGAGCCGGGGGGGACACTGCTGCTGGTCACCACTCCCTGCTCACACACGTGTGTAGCAGAGGTCAGGGACACACTGGTTTGTCACACTGATCACAGGCTCGGTCGTTATGGGCAGCGGGGCTATGTGTACATCCCCACATTCTTCCACCCCTTTGCATCTGCCTGCTGGCTGCTAAAACAGTTAAACCACCCAACCCAGTATGGTTTCAGTTTATCACGTATCACATCCAGCCCTCTTGGTGCTCACTCTCTCTGTTGATGTTAGCTTTCCTCAAAATGTCACCTTACCAAAAAAAATTATCTAATTTGGCTGGGGGGGGGGGGCTGGATAATTTTTATGGGGTTTTAGGGTTGGTGTTTTTCCCTTCTTTTTTTCACAAAGCAAAGTCACTTTGGCCTCCTGTAATTGAGGGAGAGAATGGAAGGGATCAGTGTGATCCAGAATCTGGAACTGGAGAAGAAAAGGAGGGACTGTAGTTTCCTTATTCCATCTCAGAAGGGCCACACTGTCTGTAAGGCGAGTGACTGTATGATCTGACTGTATGATCTTACTCTGTCAGTGAAAGGGACAGACCTCCTCATGCACTGTGTTCTTGCTGCTGTCACCAGGGCACAATGCAGTGCATGACCTATCTCAGTATGAGAGGGTCTCTCTGCAGCCTTTGCCCACCGAGTCTCCCCTTCCAAACACGATCTCCAGCCTCAGCATGTCCCTTTCTTTGTATTATGAAAATGGCTGTTAATATGAATGTTATTGCTACTGGCACTTCAGTTTGATATGAAATTAAATACCTGGCTTGGTACTGATCCACGGCATTCACGTTTTTATTTGAAATTCATTAAAATTTTATAAAAATAGAAGAAAAGTTTGACTTTCAACAAAGCGTTGTTTGAAATTTTTAGAAAAGCAGGGGATTGTTCAGTTTTCATTTTCTTTAGCTGTCAGCCATTTTAATGTTGTTGAATTTTTGCCTTTTTTGTGGAGGAAACCAAATCACTCCAGTTATGAGCTGTAAAGCTAAGAAAAATAAACAAGAAAAGTTTCACTTAGCCTTTATCCGTCTCCAAATCAGACCGTGCCTTTTGCTTGAAGCACAGTTACATTACAGCAGAGATGCCCATGTAAGAAGGATTTTCTCATAACACCCATGGTCATCGCCATCACTTATGTCCTCAGACAGGATTATCTTTGCTCATCTGGGATCACCTTGCTTTCTTTTTTGCCCAGTCCTAGATTTTTTCTCCCTCCATCAAAGGCAAACCCCTGATTGCACAGCGGCATACATTTTACATCAAGGACAAGCAACAAGGGCAGCAAACCACCATCACTTTGCTGGGGCTAGCTGCAAAAGCACAGGGACCCCCCCTACCCCTGCCGTCCCGCTGGGGACAGACATGGCCTGGGAGTGATTCCCCCCTTGGCTGCCGGAGTCCTGCCCATGGTGCTGGCGTACGTAGGACCACACTGTGCTCATATCCCTGACTTCACAGCTCATAGCGAGTCTTCCCTCTTTTCTGAAACACCTGCTGAAGGACAAGTGCAGAAGGGGGATGCTGGCAGCCATTTTGAAGTCAGTCCTCATTTACATCACCACTACAGTTGATTTAGAGATTTCTAGAGGAATGGCACTTTACTCGTGGTTGCATTTGGCCCAGTGTGACTGCTTGGGTGCTGACAAGGAGCAGGATTTGGGCTTGTATTATGGCCTCATTATTTTGATAATGACTTCTGCTTAACAGACATTTTTTTCCTCTCTGCTGAGTGCAGGCCTCACACCGAAACAAAAGCTATCCAGAAGTGCATTAAAATGCAAAGCTATCCATAATTCACAGCAGGAGCCTTTCCATGAGCACCTTTGATAGGCTACGTGGATAGTTCTCATTCTGTTTTAGCAAAGACCCTGTTACTCTAAGAGAAAAGAGGGATGTGAAAGCTGTTGCACATTTTCACCAGGTCTGTCAAAAATTCACACACATAAAATGAATTTAGAAAAAAAAAAAAAAAAGGAAGTGCATGCACTTAAAAAAACCCCCTACAATCCAGTTCCCAGGCTACTCAGTGCTGTGTTGAACACACCCAGCCATCAGGTACAGGCATAGCCTGTACTGTTCAGACAATAACTTTTTCAGGAATCAGATCCGAGTTTCCCCTGCCTATGGCAGCACACTGGTATTGCTGTACAAACTGGGCAAGAATAGCAACCAAGACCTCTATACATGCACGATACACCCATCTAGCCAGAATTATAGAGTGTGGATATAGCAGAGAGAAACCAAGAAACGGGAGAGACCTACGTGTACCATGGTCTTGCCTTTGCCCAACACAAGGGACGGTCCCACCACAGCCACTGGCACCATAGTTTGGGCTTCTCCCTGGTTTGAGTTTCTTTCCCAGCTGTGTGGTCTGGGTGTCACAGACGCACCCAGGGGCCCAGCATCCTGAGTGCTGCACACCAGCACAGCTCAACGGCTCCAAAAGGGATGTAAAAGTTTATTGCTCAGTAATTAAAACTGAGCTTTCACCTGGAACACAGCTAGGAGGTGGAGCAGGGGAGGGTGCTGCAGGGGTTTAGCTTCCTTGGAGTGCAGCTCCTGAGGGAGTGCATCCCACCACCATGCTTTCTGAGCCCTGTGCCCAGTGTCAGGGCTGCAGACCCAGACACAGCCAGTGCCCACACCCAGCAATGCTGGGCAAGCCCCTGGGGCAGACCTGGAAATGAAAAAACCACAGCTCCATGGACAAGCCCTGCTCACATACACACAACATGGATGTAACCCAACAGCAGCGTAACCAACAGAGAAACAGCAAAAGAGTTGTCCCAGAGTTGTTCCAGAGAGAGAAGGGGAGCTGAACTTCCTCGTACCCTGCTTAGTATGGAAAAGAAAATCAAACTGCAGTCTCTCTTCAATAAACGGCTCCACAGTTTGCTTCTGTTCCTTCATTCTTTTTCCATTCCTTATGGACCTTGATCCTCTTTTTCTTGCTTTGACTGTCCAAGTTTTCTCTCAGTGTAACCAAGAGCACAGCTATCCTGAAACCAATTTCTCCTCTCCCAGGAGAGGAGAAATATGAAAGCACAGATTTTCCTCCCTCAGTTCATCTCTGCTCTCTACTTTCCACAGATTCATTTCCTGCAACCTTAATTTTCTTCTGCTGAAAAAGTCCCTCAAAACAACTAATCCTCCTGCCCTCCTCCTCTCCCTCCCACCTCCTGATTCCTCATCGCTGTTTCTCTCTTGCTTCAGGTTTCTTGCCTTTCATCTGGTTTCTCTCCACCAGCTGCTCTCTCCATACACACAGCTCTCCCTTCCCAGCCTCTCTTCTCTGTTCACCCTATCATCATTTTTTCATTCAAGCTAATTAGGCCCTCAACAAACATCTTTTCACTGCTTCCCATCCCCCTCACTCCCTTTCCCTGACTTCCTAACCACCCTGTCCTGGCATTTTCCCCTCCAGGGTTGCCTTCAATACCCTCCTGGGATACAGAGCTCACCCAGCGCTTTCAGCAGTCTGTGTGGGCTCTGGCAGCCCATGTGAAAACACCCTTGCTCAGAAAGCTGAACCACCCCCAGTCTCACACTATGTGCATGTCTGCAACAACCCTGCACAGCTCAGCATCAGCGAGGATCCACCATAATTATGATCACCCCAATTGGGGCCTGCCAATTAAGAGAAAGAGGTCAAATCATTACCAGCAGGTCAGCCCGACAACGCCAGCTCTGCAAGCGCAGCCGTGCTGCCTGCCTTCCTCCTGCAGTATCCAACTCATCGCATGCAAACTCGGGCACTGTGGTCCCAAATCACCACCATCCGGGGTCAGACACCCGTGGCCAGACCGTATCCGAAATGCCGACTGCTGGGAAGGGCTGCCAGGGCACTCTGCAGCTCTCCCCTCTCTGGGGAGGGGAATGGAGCCACTCAGGAACATTTCATGTCAGAGCTGCTACTCTTGCCGCTTGCCCCCAAGGACCTTTGTTACAGCAGCAGTGTAACCTATAAACAGAGTCTTGTTCTGCATCCTGGTGGCAAGTTCCCAAGTCACCAAATAGCTCAGGTCACTGACAAATTCTATGATTCAGATGCTAAAACCCCAGTATCTGGCCAGCTCTAGACAAGAAGGGAGGAGAGGAGGGCTTGAGGCTCCTGAGGAACCCAGCCCATTGCTGGGAGAGGAGATGAAAGAAGAGGTCAGAGGGTTTTGCTCTGTACTCCTACACTTATGTGTGCTTTTGCCAAAGCTGTGCTGGAATAAAGTTTCCCTCCCAAAAAATGCCTTTGAGCTGCTTGTCCCAGGGTATTTGTCCCAGCACAGGATCCTCAGGCAAAGATTTCTGCAACTGTCAGAAAACAACATGCTTGCAAAGAGAACGAGTCCAGCTCAGTATATTTTGTTTCAACATCATTTTTCCTCTTGATAATCACTGTTTGTCTGTGATTGCTCATCAGAGCAACCAAAGCCCCACTACAGGGCTAGACCCTGACTGTGCCAAACATGGACAGATGAACTCTCTGGCACAAGGGCAATTACCTAGACAATTAGCTCGCTTTTTAAAATCATTTAGAACAAGAAAAGCAGATTTTTAAAAAACTCCAAATACACTGAGACATCACTTATCTGCCAGTAGCAGGATTTCTCCAGTCACATCGCTCGTACGTGCAATCCACCTAAGGATGTGGGAGGCAAATGCAGGCACTTATAGCAAAGCTGGTTTTTGGGCAGCACTGCCTGTCACACCCAAACTTTGCCTCTTTCCAGGCTGCCCATAAAGGCTGTAGGGGACAGCAGGTATGTCTCTTACAGGAGGTAGCTGAGGAACTGGGGACTGAGACATGTAAATGCATGGTCAACTCCACCAAAGTGATACCCAAAGCACAGTTTTGCTGAGAATAGCCCCAGCAGACTCGTACCTTTGGAAACCCACTGCTGTGAGCACTGGGGGCATAGACTCCTTGGAGGACTTGCCCCAACTCATCACAGCCCCTCCTCAAACCGTGAGGAGTCCACGTGGAGCCAGTGGGACCAAGGTCCAGAGAAGGGCTCTGAACATATATGAGAGCTGGCATGGAGACGCTACTGTCCCTCCCCAGCCCTGCGGTGCCTTTCCAAGGACAATGAGCCACCACAGATGCATCCCTGCACTGCAGCTCTCCCTGCTCCCAGGAACACCCGCTTGGGATGTGTTTGACCCCACATGAACCTTCTCCCGCCTCCCCCTGCCAACTGCAAATGCGTCACTGAAGGACATTGCCGGAGCCAACCCCAGTGAGAAGTCGGGTGCTTTTTATTGTGAAATTGATGAAAATGAGGCTGTTTGCACATGAAACTGTCTCAAAAAATATTTTGACAGGGATTAAGTTATTCCCATTTTTTGCATCATCAAATCTAAAGGATTTTATTTTAAATTTTTAAAAAAGGTTCCGTTTCTTTCTTTCTCTCTCTCTCCACTTTTGATTTAAAAGCTGCATTAGCAAATACCACAATGCAGCAGCAGTGCTGTAAGATCACAAACAGCCTCCTCATTAACCTCATGGCACAGGCAGGTGAATGAATACTAGGGGACTCGTTAAACCACTCTCTGCTTTTCCCTTTGCCTCACGCTCTGCTCCCCAGGACACAGCTTCCCCTGGATCCTCTGAGCAAACAGAGTCCATCTCCTCTTCCACAAATATCTGCACTTCTGTACGCAGCAGGGATCAACCCTCCAGGCTCAGGCTGCACCCCTCCAGCTGCCTCTGAGTTCACAGAGGCTGAGGACCATCTCAGCTGCTCCCCAGGTCAGGGCCAGCGGTCCATCCCACAGCAGAGCTTTGCCTGGGCTGGGTTATCAGAGCACAGAAGCAGTCCCCTGAGGTCTCTGTCCCTGCCCACATAAAATGTTGTTCATTTCCCAGCTGTGGGGAGGAACAGGTACGCCTATCTCGAGCCATGGCTTCACCCTCACCTTTACCAGACATGAACACCAGCAGATCACCTGCAGTACAAAATTGGTGCTGGTCACGCACAACGCAGGGAGGCTGAATTACCCCGAGCATCGCCGTTAGCTGGGTGCTCCGTGCCAGGGCCGTGCCAGCTGTGGGAAGCCTGGTAATCTCCAATGAACCATGCAGCTGCAGCAGCCTTGACAAACACTATCTGATCTTGCATCAAGCCAGCCCGTACATAGTTGTCAGGATGTTTTAAGCCCGTTTGGATATGCAGCGGGAGCTCGTGCTGCGCCAAGGGGGTTATGGCAGCAGTGATGTGGTCTCCAGGAGCAGGTACTCACTGCACCAGCAGACCAAGCTCATGGGTCTCCTTTCATCCAGCTCCTCATCTTGAAATCAGACAAATCTGCATTGTGGCACAAAGCAAAAAGCAGCAGCACATTTTAACTGTCCTCATTACACAGTAGCAACAGCCTCAGCCAGCCAAAAAGGGAGAATTTTCAGGTGGCAACTGGCTTCAGACGGGATTAACAGCACATGTTCTGGAGATGAGGCACTGGGGTAAGAGCAAGCGATAGGGACAAGACCAGCAGTGCTTTCCTCTTAACAGCAGTGATTCATCCAAAAAAATTAACTAAGTAAAGCTTTTCTGGAAAACAGAATAAGGTTTGTTTCTGCAATTCTAAAAAAAAAAAAAAAAAAAAAAAAAGTTGTTTCTAAATTTTCCATTGAGCATCAGCAGTTTCCTTGGCCACTGTTCCTAGGAAAACCTTTAGAAATGTTGAGGGGCAGGAGGGAGGATGACACGAGAAAGCTGTTGAAGGATGCCTGCAAGTTAATAAACAAGAATCAGTGTGAAGTGCTGTTCTGTGATAAAAATGTGATCACCTGATTTTCTAAGGATTCTACACACTACTTTTTTGCTTTATTGATTTTTAAGAAATTTGGGCACATTTCCAAGCAGCTGTAGTGTTACTTTTAAACAACCTCGCCCTGAACCAGGCCTAAAATTCCCCTTTTCAACATGAAAATTATTCTTGGGGGGGTACAGGTGAGGTTTAACTTCCCCTCCCATCCCCACAGCCAATGCTAAGCAGGGTGCTGGTAGCAAATTTAGGGCTCTGAGGGCCATAGCAGACCTGGAGCAGGTATCAGCCAGGAGCAGCCCCTTGTGCAGGGTCTTAGGTCTAGAAGCTCCAAAACTCAGGTCAGTATTGCAAGAACCAGGCATAGAGAGGTGACTCATCCTGGTCTTGGTGGAACAAGGACAATCCCTGGCTCCCACAACACCAGCCTTGCAATAGAGGTGAACTTTTAAAAATGCTTGTTTTCTTTGCTGCACCCTAAAAAGAAAAACATCATTTAATGTGTATTTCCTGAAGCTTTTAAAATAGTTGCTCCTTGCTGTGCTCTGCCAAGTGCAGCCTGAGCCCTGACAATGTTTGGAGTAGAGAAACAGGACAGATGTGCAAGGGTAGAGTCACCTCCATCAGCTCACGACCAACACAGGCTTCTCATCCCAACAGCAGGTGACAGCAGGCGCTGAAGGCAGCAGAAGCAGGCTCTTTACATCAAACTCGTAAAACCCGACAGGCTGCATCCTGTTCACAAGGGGAACATGGAGAAAGCGGGTTTCCCACCTCTGAGCCTGGACAGGGGGTGAATACCCCACACCTCTTTAGATAACGCCACCAGGCTGAGAGGTGCTTTCTCCTTGCCTCTCTGGGCTGCTCTGCAAAGGAGCTAGGTGTATTTGTAACCAGAGGGTCCCCATGGCTTCATGGGCTGCCAACTTCTCGTGCCTCCTGATCATAGGAGCCCACCCAGGCTGCTGGCATAGCCCTGCAACCCCGGGGGACAGATTTTCCCAAAGGGGCTGCTGAGGAGGACAGATGCCAAAATGCTGCTCAAGTTACACCAGCAGCTCAGTGGAAGTAAGAACAGGAAAGCGAGGAGTCAAGGCTAGAGGTGGAAACGTGCTTGGGGAAAGGATTAGGCTTCTCGTGGTGAGTCTGATTCATTGCATCCCCTCCAGCTCTCCACGTGGCTGGTACAAACCCAGCCTGAACCAGGCTCCTAGAGGGGAAGGCAGAGTGTGCTCCTTGCCCATCCCCTTCAGTGCCTGCACACCCACCATTTGCCACCGATACTCTACACACCAAACCCTGACTGAAACATCACCCATTGGGCTGGATCCCTCTGCTTTTCGAGCACCCAGCAACCACAGGCCCATGTGCACAGTGGACACTCAGCACACCTTCTGCTGCCCCTGTTCCTCCACTTACCTTTTCCCTGTGGCTTTTGGGCTGAGGACTATCCCACCCTGCCTAGCATCTCCAATACTAAACATTAACAGATAACAAAAAATAATGCCCCCCTGCCACTGGCAGACTCTTGCTGTAGGTTTTGCTTTGTGAAGGGAGGAAAATGCATTTTCAGGGGCTTTTTATGCCTTTGTGAACTCCCACCACAATAAGAAAAGAGAGATTCAAGTGCCCTATTTCCACAACCAGCAATAAGATATTAGATACCTATGAAGCCAAACCTGAGATTATAAAGTATGACTAAGTTGAAATTTAGAACTTTTGCCTTAGTTTGAGAGGTTGCATTTTCAGTGGATCCTTAATTACTTCTTCCAGCTGTAGGTCTTAAATAAGTCTGTCTGTCAAAAGCTCACAGGTTGGGTTGAAGTGGAAATTTCTGCATAGCCAAATTTGAAGCAGATGAAATTAAAGAAAAATAAAACACAGAAGAAAAACAAAATTACAGCATGTACTGAACTAGAATTAATTTTGCTTTCTTGCCAGCCTTCTGGAAGGAGCCACCAAGTCCCACACGCCTGTGCCCAAGGTGTTGTGCAGGAGGAGAGGAGAGCTGCTAGAGTGTAAATACAGTGAAGACCATCTACCAAAAGTTGAAGAAAACCTAGAATAACTAAAGTCAAACTTCATTAGGCAACTCCTCAGTACAGCTGCATTTTATCATCTCCCAAGGTCAGTTTTTCTGTGAGAGAATGTCAAAGTTAGCAATTCACATTTTTTTATTGATGTGCCACCTTGCAGCAGGTTCCACATAAAGTTAAATGGGTGCAGTTTCCAGCAGAGTGGGCAGGTGCTGTGGTGTGTCATCTCCCCCACAGGGAGCCCTTAGTGCTGGCTGTGGCTACCCCAGGAGCTGGCTGGGGGCAGAGTCAGGGCCACCTGGGCTCAAGAAGTGTTTGGCCACCCAGAGCCATGGAGCGGAGTAGAGTCCCATGGGCCCCCCAGCACCACTCACACTGTGCCACAGCTTTCCTTGGGGACAATAGTCTGACCGGCATGGAGAGCCCACAACAGGGACTTTGATGGGACAAGAGTGCCAAAGCCAAGAGTCACTGTTGTAGCATAAGAGTGTACTGCTGCAGCACAATCTCCTGAAATTTGGATGGAGAGGTGGCCTTAAACCCTGAAACCACATTTGAAGCAGATAAAAACTGCCTCAGGTCATCTTCCTCCTCACTTTTCCCTACGTTCAATGGTAGTGTTGCTCAGTCACCATAGCAGTTGGGACATGAAGCATTTGGGACAGTGTCTGACCTTGGAAGCAAAGGACCCTCTGTGGAGGAAGGGACATGGGAGGGAGCACCTGCAGCAGAGACAAGGAGACTCTGCCCATGGGAGGAATCAGCTCACAGCCAACAACCCTTATTTGAAGGTGTATCCACCTTATAGCCACACCACACAGCTGCCTGCCAGCTGCCCCAGCCGCTTCCCAAGCCTGCCCTCGCTGCTGGCAGAGCCCAGGGCTTTTCTTCAATGCAGGCACCCCACCACCCTCACCTCCAGTTGAGCTGGTCACCTGGCTGGAGCATCCCCCTGCCTCCACTGCCCTCTGGGCCCACTCCTGCATGTTTTGCTGTGCCTGGTCACATGTAACAAAGCATAGATCATCAGCTAACCTCTATGCCCTTCAAAGACAAGAAAAAATAAAACCAACAAACTCAGTTTTTACAGCTTTCTGGACCCCCAGCAGCAGCCACACTATCACACACATTCTCAAAACCAAGTGGTGTGATGTTGCAACAAACCTTACCCACCCAGACCAGGCAAGGAAGCTCACTGTCTCTTTTATATTCTATATATTGAGTCGAATACAATTCCCCAGACCCGATGAAAACAAAGTACCCCCTGCACACACCTCCCCCCCACCCTGGGGGAGGACAAGAGAACAGACAACTCATGACAGGCGCTGTCACCTCCCACCACACTGGGCGGTGCTCAGAGCACACAGCAATCGTCCTTGACATCTCCAGGGAAGAGAAAGATGTGTCCAAAGCAGGCTCCTCTACCCACAGCAAGAACACGTACTTGCACACATCATCCGTCCGTCCCCCCACCCACACGTTTTCTTTGCCATTTCAGAAGTGCTGAGTGTTACTTTGGGCTTTCCCCCCACTTCTCGGTGCCATTCATTGACTGTCAGGTTCTTTCCTGTCTCTGCACCAGCCAGCAAGCCTCGCACTGTGTGGGTTAGCAGCGACACGAGAGGTGCTCTCACCCAACACTGGGGTCCCACTCAGGGATGAGCCGAGTCCTTTGCTCAGCCCCACACCAGGCCAGTGCCCACAGTCGCCCTCCACCATCACATCCACAGGTGCAGGCTGTGGGATCTCCTGGCCAGCTCGCTCGCGTTCCACGCCAGATCGCATTGCCCTCTAGTGGAGTTGAATTTATAAAGAACCATCAGCCAGCAGTGACAATGACTGGGGAAATTAAGAAAAAAAACATAGAAAATGCAAACCCAGCAGAGCAGCTGCCAACCAAGCTCCTCCCATGCGTGAGGACCCACTCTCTGAAGACAACAAGATCCAACAGGCGGCAACCCCAGCGCACCCAACGCTGGGCCGTGGGGGTAATCAAAGCCCCCCAGCACAGGGAGCACTGGCTGTGTGATAGGAAGACCAGAGCCAAGTGCCTGCCCCTCTGTGCTGCTCAGTCCTGTGAAAAGCAAAGCAGGCTTTAGAGAGCCAGTGAGCACAGTTTCCAGCCATCCCATGAGACAAGTCAGGGGCTTTCACACACCGTCTGCTTCCCTTTGCACCCAGGGCTGAAGCCCACGTTATCCACAGGCTGCTGTGTTTTGTACGAACAAGCAACAAGAGATGCCTTTGAGGGACATCTCTCCTCTCGGGAGGGAGGAATTTAAGTGACGAGTTCCCAACCTCTAAAATGCAGGTGCTTTTGAGAGGGAAACACTCCAACTGTTCAACCAAGGTGGTGGGTTAGGAGCGAAGCGCTGACTGCGACCTGCTCCAGCCTGCCAGCTACATCACTCCTGCACTGGCATCAGATGAGAAAAGCAAGATCAAATGTCCTCACTTACAGCAAGATTTCAAAGCATCTTGCAGGACCGTGAACTACCAGGACAGCAGCCCACAGCTCTGAAGCAAGGGCAGCCCGGCTGGGAGCTGCTGGCCTTGCTAGTGACAACAGGGCACCCATACCCCAAGGCTGGGGCCAAACCCTTAAGCTGCAGTTCAGTCCTGAGACACAGGGACTCCCCAAAGCTCAGGGGAGGCTGGAGCAGCCCCTTTTCCCAGCAGTGGTTTCAGGGTGCATCCCTACCAGCTCCTGCAAGGCAGAGCTGCAGGAGAAGCTTAAAGGAGAACCTCAAAAAAGCATGAGGGTTGGAGTCATGGTGTCCATAGCTGCTTTTTGGGTTTGGTTTCTCCTTCTGTGCTCCTTACAGCCATGGCTCAGGTGTGAAGGCCATGCAGGTGAGGTCCTGCCACCAGAGGTGCACTCCGCTCTTGCAGGACATGCCTAGAGTAGCAACAAAACTATCCAAGACTGGGCAGGAGAGGAAGGAAAAAGGTGAGTGCACAGGAGGTGCTCCTTACTCCAAGCCTGGGTCAGTGGATAACAGTCCAGCTGTCCCTGCTGGGAGAAGAACTGCAGAGGCAACCAGGACTCAGTTTTCCCTGATATTTCTGCTCCTGTTGCTCTGCCAACAATCAATATTTCCATAATTTCTCCTGAGTACCTGTGCATGCCTGCGTGGTTCACAAGGCTAAACAATCTTTGCTCAGCCAACACACGGGGGCAGGAATATATTATAAATAAGCCATCTATAGTATGTCTCATTGGCCTAATCCATCATTTTATTTCAAAGGGGGGCAGATGTTGTGCAGGACACTGGACTGAAGTGCACAATCTCCTGCTAGGCAGCAGGATGCAGCTGATCACCTGCCTTTGGTGAGGATATACTGTCAGACTCTACAGCATGTTTCACATGCCCCTCAGACACAGGCCCATTAGTCAGATCCTTCTCTTTCCCACTCTTTTTCCAGTTTTACTCCTATCTCTTTATCACACATCCTCCCAGGTCCTCCCAGTCATCAGCCAACAAACACCCACCTGGCAATGGCTCATTTCAAGCATCTCCCCACTTCTGACAGCTCCGTTGCTGTGTTGGGAACTGAATGTCAGTCCTTTGGCTGGCCCGGGACAACTCTTCCTTTTTGGGAATGGCATCACACCCCATTGCCAAGGGCTGAAGGAAAAGCAGCAGCATTTGGCCCTCTGGTTCCTCATTCACTGTTGTTCCTTGGCAGATATTGTGCCCCTCTGGGGACAGCCACACATATGGTGGGTCCATTGCAGGCACCCAATGGTCCGTACTGCTGGCCCAGCACATCTGCTCCTGCTGAGCGAGGGGGGAGGCAGGGCCCATTCTCCTCCTCCAGGAAAGTCCATCCATGGGAGGAACAGCACTAACCTCTCCCCAGCAGCACCCCTCCTCTCCTCCCCCAGCCCTCTCTCGCAGACTCCTTCACTCACCCTAGCCCAAAGCTGCTGTGTTCTGCATGTTTCTCCACTGCCCAGTGCAGAGCACATTTTAAAATTAGTGTATTTTCCAACACATGCTAATAATAAGGAATAAATAATCCCCGATCTGCTCAGCCATTCTGCTAGTGCCAAATGGGGACAGCATTTACCTTCCAATGTCCTGAGATGTAGCAAACCAAGCACAAGATTTTTAAGAGGCCTGAATAGACAGAGAAGGGATTCAGCAGATTTATGCTAATTGGGACATTGAATCTAAATTTGTGATCAAGCAGTTGCCTTCCTGTTAGCCCTTAGCCATCCACTTTCCCAAAAGCAGCTGCCTGTGTTTCCAAGACATTTGGCAACTCTTCTCTCTCTCACATCATGACAACTTCCATCAGCTTCTAGAAAAGGTCTTCAAATAAAAGAAAATGCTATAGAAAGGTAGAACATCCCCTTCAATACATGTTAGAGTGGACATAATAATCTTTTACCAACCTGACAGATTAAGAGGAAAAGTGGTTTTAGTTACAAGTGCACTTTCAATGAAAAAAATGCACGTTCAATGAAAAAGTTTCAAACATTTTTTTTCATTATTATTAATGATAATAAATTCCATATGCGTTCAACAAGTGCCAAGTTAGGGCTTCTGAACCATCGATAGAGCCTTATTTCATCTGATCATTAGTTACAAAATTAGTTCTTTGGGAATACTGTCTCCTTGGAGAATCAGACAAATTGAGAAAATTTCCCTCTGAGGAATCATGGGTTTAATATCCAGATTCAATTCTCTTCTAAATTTCTGGTCTGACTCTTTGGTATAGTTTGAATATATAGCTGAAAGCATTTAGTCAAATATACTTTATTGTCAAGCTGAAATTTATATTTCACCTGGGAACTTGAAGGCTGAGCTCCTAGGAGTAGAAACACATTTTCCCTCCCATCTGGCTCGGAGACTTTTCCCCCACGTAGGGCATGTCCCGTGCAGCACCGTTAGGCGTAAGGCTGACTTTGCAATGCGCTGGTGCTTTGTAGCACCGCTCCCCGTGTGAGCACAGCTGCTCGGATGCAAAGGTCTGTGCCCCAGAGCCCCACATTAAAGGTGCCCTCACACACAGCCTATTTCCCAGCCAGGATGGAGCAACTCAGCAATGGCCATCCAGCTCAAAGGGCAGAAACCCATGTCACAGGAGTCCCTGATGCAATCAGCACCAGGAGCAAAGGGTGGTAGGAACAGAAGAAAATGCCCTTTTTGCACCTAAAAGCAGGTTGGACATGGGAGTGGGGCACACAACACTGGTAGTTGCTGGAGGAGGGGGAATCTCACCACCGGTGCCAGGGCGCTTGCTGGTACCCCTGCAAGAGGGAAGAATCCAGTCCCCAGGGCTCTTAATCAGGCATTTAAAATAATAAATCTTATTACACTAAGCATATTACTGTTAAGCCTTCAGCTGTTAACCGTCAGCCACTGTTGGAAGGGCTGGACCCAGCCACAAACCAGAACTAAAAGCAACAATACTTCCAAGATAAATAATTACTTTGGCCAGGGAGACTCAGAGCCAGTGCAGTGACCATTGCTCCCACATGCATCACCAGCACCCTGAAAACACTGACTAGTTCTCATGGGGGACCTTTGGGAGATGTCCCCTGTGGCCAGCTGCCTCTAGACATGCCTTCCTCCAGCCTCATGCTGCAAACCGTTCCCCAAGACCCACCTGCTCCTTGGGTCCCAGCTCTGAATAACTGAAATGGGCAGGTTTTCCTCTACCAGGGAGCAGCCCACGCTAAACTCACCATCATTAAGGCAAGCTGAGCTCTCCAGCTCTGGAACATTGCACAGACTCCACTTCTCCATCCTCCAAAACACGTAAGAGCCTCATTAGCCCCCACCCCCCTCTCTTACACCCTGCAGGGAAGCAGGAGCCCACCTTCATCTTCCAAGGCAGAGGAAGGCTCCCTGCGGACACTGCTCAGCCCCCAGTAGGAAGATTAACAAAACAAGCTTCCCTCCAACCCAAATCCCAGGACTACCACAGCATTACTGAACACATGAGCAAAGAGCAATGCCCAAGGCAGCACCTCCTCTCTGGGATTCCCAAACCAGACCCCCCAGCTTTTAGGTGCCTTCTATAGTCAGCATGAATAGCTAACAGCAATTACCTGAAGGCCAGTCTGTAGGAGCTGTAAGTTGTTGAGGGTTTTCTTCTGTCTGAATGAAAGCTGTAAGCACCCACCTGGTGAGGGTGGTTTCCAGGAGGTTGCTGGTTGTATCTGGACATTGATGGTGTACAAGGGGTCAGAGGCAAGTGAGCTGCACTGGGCCTGGGTCTGCGTCTGCACCCACCCAGCAACCTGTGAAACCAGAGAGAAACCATGCTGTGTTGCATTCACATCACTTTTCTTTGTGTCACAAGTTTTTTCAAGAGGCTGTAATATTGGTCTGCTCCTTAGGTACTATTTGTTTTAAAGAGACCTTATCTCGAATACCCTATTTTTGACATTATCAGCTATGATTCCAGTACTTAAAGATAACACCAGGCTCAAATTATGTAAAGTGAAAATCACAAGTGATCTTAAAAATAATGGATTTGAGAGTGTCTTTTAATTTCTTCCTTTTTCTAAGCCTTTCTAGGGCAAAATTATAAGCTAGAAGTTCAGAGATGGAATAGAATTTAAAATAAAATAAAAGCTAAGGTTTGACTCTAATACCTGGAACAAGGACCTGGGGCTCTAAAAGGATCCTTAAATATTTGAAACCAGAACAGTATTACAAGAACCAGCTGTGCTAAAACTATTCATCTCACCGTTTTTACACACAAGGTGGAAATCTATATTTGCAAAGTGTTGCATGGGATTTGAGCACCCGATGGGAACTGAACAAGAAAAATTCAACCCTGAGGATTTGGTTTATTGCACATAAATAACTGAAAACAGAGTGTCTGCCGATTCATTCAGTTTGTGACAGACTCTTGTCATCTT
Organism: Antrostomus carolinensis; assembly: GCF_000700745.2. Classification (NCBI taxonomy): domain Eukaryota; kingdom Metazoa; phylum Chordata; class Aves; order Caprimulgiformes; family Caprimulgidae; genus Antrostomus; species Antrostomus carolinensis. The sequence goes on from NW_010335610.1 coordinate 24,687, forward strand.
TGTCACTTACTTGATTTCCTTCTTTGTTCATACCTCTCTGTTTCACAAAGGACAGAGAAGACAGCATGCACGGAGGGGTCCTTGGAAGCTGTTAGTCATCAGCGCACTCAGATCTGCAACTGAAAGCTGCAGAAACACCGCTGACTTCAAGCAAGGGCTCACCATAAAACACAGCTGGCTCCTTGAGCTGCTGGTAGGTAGGAAACGGGCCAGAAAAATGAGATCTGTGTCACAGAAAAAAACAGATCCGATTTCACAACACTGCACACAGGGTCCCTCCGTCCGACCCATCCTAAGGAAGGCGCTGGGAACCCTTCAGTTACCACCAAGGCCATCCTGCACCTGCCTGACAGAAAGCGGGAGGATTTCCCCGGTGGCAAAGGATTCCCAAAAAAGTTCTCCCAGTGCACATGTGCCCATCTCCCACCTCGGGGAAAGGATGTCTGCTGGACCAAGTCAGGCAGAGGCAGGCAAAGGCCTGGATGGGGGCCCTGAGCCTGCTGTCCTGGCCCAGGAGCAGCCTCCCTCCAGCCCTGCTGCGGCGGCCGAGGAGGCTGCGCATGGACTGCCCACCATGGCGTCTCTCCTGACCAGCCTTTCCCAGGCCAACTGGGACAGCAACGTCAACAAAAACTGTTGAGGACCCATTAAGTATGAGTCATGCATCCTGTGACAGCCTTTGCACAGTGGGACTAAACATCAGGAAACACCATCTCCCACTGCTCCCTATGTACCAGTAGCCTCCAAACCGGTGCCACCCAGTTCAGCACAGCACACATTCTGCCCTGAAACTTACACTGGCCCTTTAATGGAGTTTCTTGGCCCCTAAAAGTAGAGCCCAGCCATGCAGTAATCTCACCGATAGCTTGTTCCATACAGCCTTGGTCCTGCTGGGGAAAACCAGTGCTAGAATAGGAAGCCTGACGTTCAATAGCCCAGGGGCTTGCAGTCTGGATTTGAGACACACCTTCTCGTTTCTGAGATGCTCTCTGAAACATTATCCATGGTTTGTTAACAGGACCTGCTCAGAGCAGCCTGCAGAGCACAAAACTATTGTATTGGAAAGTCCTTGGCTATTCAAGCCAAACTAGGAAATCCAATGGGATGAAATATAAGAACTCCAGTGAATGTGGCACTCTGCTGTGTTATCCCATTTGGAAAGGCTGAGCTAAGCCCTATGGTGAGAAAAATCTTGTTTTCACTCCTGATTTAGCATTTTGAAGTCTAACACAGAATTGCACTACACAAACATGTTGTTACCGAATCAGTTGACTTCAGGCCCTCTCCAGCTCAACGAGCAGTTGGATTGCTACAGCCACGTTTTACTTTTCACTGCAATAGGCTTTTGGGTGACTCCACATGAGGCCAGGTGGCTACTGCACTTTGCAGCAAGAAAGCATAATTTCACCCTCCTATTTCTGCATGTTTGGGGCCAAAACTGCTCTTTTCTCTCCTTCCGTGCTTGGGCATGGAGATCTAAACAAGGGCATTTCACCACCATTGGTGAAGATCACGTCCAGACAGGATGCTGGTTCTAACAGGCCAAGGGAGACGAGACCTTCACTTTCCAGTTTCCTTTCCTGCTTTGTATTTCTTGTTTCTGTCCTTGCCATTCCTTTCTCCAGAAAGTCCCCCCAGCAACACGATCAAATTAGTACTTGCGAAGAGTGTTGCACTAGACTGCAAATGCTGCTGCTCTTTGTCCTAAAATGATTCTCATGCCTGAGACAGAATAGACTATTCTCATAATAGTCTCATGTCAGTGACTAGAATACAGATTCCCTAAATTGCAATTTGTTTTACCTTAGCCCAAATGTGGGACTTTAAATTATTAAGATTTTTTAAAGTGTCTGGAGAGTGCCCAGAAGTGCCATTTGCTTCTGGAGCAAAGCTTGACCTCTGCGGTGCACAGCTGTCCTCTGTGGCTCACAGGGGTGGCTGTCCTGCCCTAAGCAGGGGGGATGGAGTCAAAGCTCTGATAAGTCTTTTTCTATGTCAGTTGCTCTCTTTGATCTTAGGAAAAGCTGCATTTGTAACAGAGAACGGTGGAGGGTGATATTTGAATGTGGCAGATCCATGCTGAGCTGCCAGGGAGGTGGCAGCTTGCCCTGGGCAATTTTCACATTTCCAAAGGATGGAAAGGCAGTGCTGGGCACAGGGACATGGTTCTGTCACCTGCAGAGGGACCAGGACAGCTCTTGTCTCAGCAGATCCAATCTGTCACCTGCAAATATCTTCTTGATAAGCCCTACACTGTATTTGGTCTTACACACGCATGTGCATGCATGTTGCCATCAGCAGGGTCGCTGATGTCCCTCCTATGCTGCCACTAGGTTGAACACTTTAATTTAGTCACCCAACAGCTAAAAGACACAACAAAGTGACCCTTGGGGGAAGTGGAAACGCTGATCTCCAGTCTGGGAAGCCCCTACCAACATACCTATGTTCCCCAAAACCACTAGCTCAGGTAGTTCAAGAGCCCAAAGAGACTTTTGGGGTCAGAGACAGGACTACATGACAAAGCCCAGATCCCAAATCACCCAAGAAACTGGCAGCGACCAGATCAAATCCCGCATTACACTGAGCATCTCAGCAGGCCCATGTACAGCGTGACAAAATCTCAACTCCAAAAGTACTAAATGTGGAGGAAGTTTAAATCCAGAAACAAAACAATTATATTAGAACCAGCCAGTATTTAGAGTATGTGTTCATGGGTGGGAGTTTATGTGTTTGCATCTCATGCACACACATTTGTGTCTACTCATTAACTACTTTAATTTTTAACAAAAGTTAAAATCTAAGTTAGATCTCAAGAAAAAAGAATTGCTCATATTAGTTACATTTTCCATAAGCAAAATCACAGCTCAGGCTGGCACCAGGATCTGCTTTTGATCAGCTCTTTTCCCACAAACAGCATTTTGGGGCACAAATGACCAGGTTTAAGTGGAGCTGCAGTGAGCCAGCCCATGCCAGGGGCTAATTCCAGGCCTGGCCTAAATGGGTGTAATTCACATTCAAATTAGTTGAAATTATGCCAGCCTGATTCAGGACTGGCCCAGCTCCCTCAGCTTTTCTCCTGAGCTTTGTTCCCAGCCTGCCACTGTAATGAGCCAGGATTTTGGCACAGAAGTGAGGTGAGGACTGCCCGGGCCACGCCGATCAATGGCAAAGCTTTATGTGTGACAGAATTGAAATCAGTCACCAATTTACTGACTCCCGGGCTGATGAGGCCTGTGACGATCAGGAGCATTTGGGGATACATATTTATGTTCCCAGGAATTAAAACATAGGGAGTTATTAATAGACAAATCTAAAAACATCTCTGAGACTGTGTGAGGTCTCATCATCTGGCAACACTTTGCTGTAATCACGTCGGTTGCCATCGCACACCCACCGTCAGCAGCAGCATCAGGCGCTCAGCCCCACGCTGGGGCCAGCTCAGGCTCCACCGAAGGGGCAGCAGCATTCTAACCCCCCTCGAAGGCACCGGCAGAGGGAACGGGTGCCAGAGCCCAGGCACAGACAGGACAGGGATGGCTTTTCCGCCTACCAGCTCCACTGTTTCCATCTTCACTTGGGAGACAGGCTCCCTTTTCCTTTCTTCCCAGAGAGACTGAGGGGAAAGTCGGGAGCCACCCTCTCGTTTAATGACAAAGGTACAATTTGGAACAGGAGGGCACCGGTGAAGGAGCTCCTGTCCTGGGGACAAGGATGAAGGAGGATCCAGAACTTTACCTTTCTCTTCCTACCTTGGAAAGGTATGGGGAATGGCTGGAGCAGTCTCAACTTCATGCCCGGACCTTGTCAGTGTGCGAACCAGGAGGCTGGGAAGCGCGTCTCACCACCTACATCCAGCAGGGACAGAGGATCAGGTGGGACTTGGCTGCACATGCCAGGTTCTCAGTGCTCTGTGCATCACTATTCAGCACACGGAACAGAAAGGCAGTGTGCTTGTCCGTTTGTTTTTATGTCCGCTGCTCTATTCCCCCTGTCGTGAGTTTCCCTTGAAACTGCAGGCACAAAAGACTTTGCTTTCCAGCTCCAAGACAGCTGTTACGCAGAAGGATGAGGATGCTGTCCCTTTCCAATAACCTCTCTCAGGTCTCTGCTGTTGCTCTGTGGAGGTGGAGGTGTTGGCAGAGAGCAGGCTGGGGCACCGGCTGCTGGGGAGGGGAAGGTGGTATAGCCAGCTGGTTCCTGGTTTGAGTGCTCGGCTCCTGGGTATGGCAGGGCGCTGAACACCTAGGGGGAAAATATTCTTATTATTTAAAGCCAAATACATTAAATAAATGAACAATTTTCCTTTTTTTTTCTTTTCATAGAAACCTATAAGTTTTCTAGGGAAAAGTTTTCTGAATATATTAAAATAGAGGTATTTCAAATCTGCTCTGTTCTCATCCTTTAGTGCGATCCTCTGGCGCCCTGTTGAAAAGCTCTGTTTCTAGAAGGTCATTCTACTGTAAGGCTGTTTCAAATAGCTTAAAATTACTTACAGATTTATAAACAATCACATATTTAAGTAAGGAGAGGGATATTTTTTTTTGCTACACATTTAATAAGATGTACATAATATGAACTGGCTATGTTTCGGGATTTCTTTCATTTTTATGGTGCTTCTGCCCATTTATTTTATGGGCTCTGGGGAGTGAAGGCTAAAATTTAGAGCTTATAAGAGGTTCGAACCTCAAAAAGAACGAACATATTTTTCATGGCAGTTTGAATAGTCAGGTTGAGGAAAAGGAAAAAAAAAAAAAAACAGCAATACTTTTTATTCACATCTTAGCCAACAGTTTTCAGCCAAAGGTAGTAATAAAAACACAGAGGAGCCCTTAGACTAAGCAGTACTTGCTCAGCCTGAGCTCAGTATCATTATTTCTCAGTGATGGACTCAGGAACTGAGTATTTTTTTCTCACAGGCTTTTCTCTGAAGCACCTTAGTAATGGAGCCCAGCACTCTACCGTCATGAGACATGAAGGCATGTACTTTAACTGCAGCCTGAGGAGTGCAGGGCTGTCACTATCCCCACTTTAGGGACTGGGACACACAAAAGAGAGGCTGTTAACAGCCATTAATTGCAGGGGCCCAAGCAGAAAGCCCCAAGACCCAAGTCTCCAGGTTGCCTGGTGCCATGACTCTCTCTGTATGTTTAAAGCATCGCTCCTACTAATGTCTGTCAAAGCTGCGGGCAGCCGACATTTCTGTAAATCAGATTCTCAGGTCTTCTGCAGGCATCCAGAGAGCAGAGAAAACACATTTATAGGCCACCCACAGTCAAACACCACGGAGGTCCAGACACAGATTTGCACAAACCAGGTCCCCGTGACCAGGACAGACTGAGTACTCAGCAAGCCCAAAGCTCAGACTTCTGTGTGGTTGATTACGCATCTCACATGCACCCCTTCTGGCCCCTGGTTTTACAGAAAACGTCTTGAAAGCAGAGGAACCAGCTGGTGAATAATTCATTGTGTATCCTCCCGGTTGTACTGTAGCCTCTCTGCTTGTTCGCAGGCAGGGTTATCTGTACCACCATGAGCCATTCCCCCAATGCTGCTGGAAACAAAGGCTCCCTTTTTGCGGCTGTTTATCCCAAGGACATAGAGAGGGATGTGGGAGGAGGTGGGGCAATAGCAGTGGTCAGAGATCCCACCCCACAAGGTCCATCCTCAGGGAGCGGAGGTACCTCCAGGCAAGAAGGGCTTGGGACTCGCAGCCACTTCCCAGGTTTATCTGCCAGCTCTATTCCCTTCCCCACTAAGTCTTCTCCCAACTTATAATGACCCATCCTCCCATATCAGAAAGACTACTTCTAAACTTGGTAATGAAAGTGAACCTGTGAAAACTGAAGAATTATTAAAACAAAAGAATCAAGCAAATGAACGAGCACAGTGGGGGAAGAAGGCCCCAGGAACATTTTGGAGGGTAAAGAGCAGGGCTGGGCACAGCAAGATTTAATGGAGACAGGGACAGACTCCTGCTGGGAGCTGGGGCTGTGCCAAAAAGTTGAGCAGAAGTATGCTGCCTCTTTGAAATATCATACCACCCAGGTATGGACCAGCACCCTCTATCTGGAGTCCGATAGCCCAGAGCAGCCCTGGGAGATGTGGCAACAGAGGCACCAGCTCCAGGGAATACTTTTTGGGGAAATGCTCCAAGCAGGAACAAGCTGTTCCCCAGGTCAGGGCTGCCAGATGGGGTAACCATGCTGCTCATCTTGTGGGGAGGACCCCAGCCATCATCTCATTTCCACCTCACCCTGAACTGGTAGAAAGTCATTACACTTACTGCACCTCCCAGCCCATAGCTCACACATCTGTTAGTCAGTGACACCCTTCTATATTTTTTGTCTTCACTTGCAGTGCTTTCTATGTTGCCAGAGTGCAGCTTGGGAAATGTTTCTCCAATATGTCTTTAGACATAATTTTAAAAATGACTCTTTTATCAGCTTGGCTGCCCCAATTAGTCTGCAGAGAGAGACCAGGGAGAAGTTTTGCAAGTGATTTTTACAGAATTGCAGTAAAAAGCTGTTTCCTCTGACATCCAAGAAGTTTCCTGTGGGAGTGAGCCAGGCGCAGCCACAACAGCGCACTGAAGGTCACGGGCTCCATCTCCAGGCATGGCTGCTGGGGGTAGGGGTGAGGGGAGGTGGGCACAGCCTCACAGCGCTCCCCCCAGACTGACCCCGTCCTCCCCAAAAGGCCAAGGGGGGAACAGCCCATTTCCAGGCCCCCACCACCAGCCAATGCTGCTCTTTGTGAGCTGTGCAGATGCAGCGGGAGGGAGAATATTGGTCAGATCCTGACAGAACTCATGCTAATTCACCAAAGAGCATTTGAGACTACACACGGACAATTAATCGAGCAGGAAAGACAGCAGCGAACACGACGTTTAATTATGGGAAAGAAAAACGAAGTCTTTTACCCTGTATTTGGCTTTCTCCCAACACACAGAGTTAATTGTTAGGAGGCTATATTAGAAGGCAATGAAGGAGAAGATTGAAAACCCTGATTATGCCAAGGTCCTGAAAATGCTGAATTTATTGAATTTCACATGAGAAAACACAGGCTATGCCACACTGAGGGCTATGCCAGCAGCCACCTAAGAGCTCAGGGGGTCTGTATGTGCATGTTAGAGGGGGACAAAGCACCCCAACCACTTTATGAACCCCTGCCAACTGCTGGTCAAGCCCCACTGCACCCCTAAAATGGAGCAGGTCAATATACTGGAGTAGATGCCCCTGAAGCATGGGCAGACCTTGGTGCAGGTGATACACAAGGTGGGCAGACCTTGGTATAGGTGATGCCCAAGGCTAGCACATTCTTCAGGAGCTCAATTTTCCTTTGAAAAAGGATCTGTCCAGATAAAGCTGGAAAGGACATTTCAGCTGTGACCTCTGTGTGACACATTCAGCTGCATTTGCCTACATTTGGCAAGAGTCTGCAGCACCAGCAAGTCCCAAACGCTTCTGGAAGCGCTGGCACGGATGCCCATGAGAAAACAAGAGCTGCAGGGCTGGGTCATGTGAAGGTCTGTCAGTCCAGGGTGCACCCAGAGGAGGAGGTACTACAGGAACAGAGAATCGACAAAAATGCGTCCCCAAAAATCCCCCACTGCCTCCAGCTACCTGATCCTTAGGCACGTCCTTGGGCTGCGGTGTAGCCTTAGCATCCCTCAGCATGTTTCCCCATGGATTTTCTCAGTTGTCCCTTGAACCACATAAACTTTTAGCCCTTTTTCGTTTGTGCCTGGTCGCAGGTGAGGGGCGAAACTGCGTCTAGTGCTGACCTGTGCATTTAGTCGTTGTGCCACAATCCTTGGCCTAACACATCTCCCTGGGAAACTCTCCCAGTGGGGCCCCACGAAGAAGAAAAGTGCAATAATGGGTGATGCCTTCATCCAGTTCCTGCTAAACCTGCAGTGGCTGTAGATGTACTGCAGGGGGGAACCTTTGGCTGCTGATACACTCGCTGCTCAGCGAGGCAGCTTGGGACAGGCACCACGAGTCACCTTCGGAAGAAACTCCACTGGCAGGAGCCCTCGTGATTTATATCGTGGTCCCAACTTAACTACAGCAATCTTCTGGTTTCCCTAGTTCTAAATAGCTTAGGAAAAAGACTCCTTTTTTTTTTTTTTTTTTTTTTTTTTGTTCTTTTCTTTTTTTAAGGATACAGAATCTGACACTTGGGGTAAAGTAGCTAAAATTATTTTTCTTCTCTCAGATCACATGATTTTTGTTCCTGACCAATGTCACTGGAGATACTCAAGCACCTGAATCTGCCTCACGGACATAGACCCAGGCTGTCACTGCAGAAGATGCTATTTTCTAGCTCCTAACGACGTACAGTAAACCAGGGGAACCTAAAAAGTTTATGTAACAGAGTGACACAATTCACACCAGCAGTCAAGCAGATGTCCCAGTTCAGAGAGCACTTGGTTCACACTGGGCTTTGAAGCAAACGCCAGCAGCTTCGATGGAGTAAAGCCGAATGCTGAGCCAGGTCCCAGGCGACTGCTCTGGGTGGCCATCAGTGGCCATGCATCCCTCAGGGCTGGCCCAAGGACACTGCACACACCTCCCAAAATGGGGAGCTAAGTCAGGACAGCGTGACTCTGAGCACCTATCCATTGATGGTGATCTCAGGGTGAAACTCCACTGAGCTGAGAAAAAAAAATTGACGGCAGGTCTGTCCCCAGCAGCCAAATGGACTTTGGTTTTGGCTCCAGTTTACCAGGACTCTGACCAGGCTGGCACTCAGCAGCAAGCACTAGCTGTGGTTACAAGGCTGGTGGCAGCCAGGAGCTCAGCTGTCCGTGCCAGCACAGGTTGGGCCACACTGAGCGGGGCCAGTGGCCACAGGACCTGCTGAGAGATGAGACCCAGGAGCTCTGGCTCAGCCCTGCAGCGTTCAGCTCTGCCTGCCTCATGCTTGTGGCCTCCGCTGCCCACGATACAGCACTTAGGTAATTAATGAAGTTGGGCTCTTTTTTTAATGAGTCAAGAATAAATCTCCTAACTAAAACATCTAATTTGCTGCTAAAAATTTTATTTAAACACTTCCCACTGATTTTATAATACTTAGCCCTCTCTGTGGGGTTTTTTTAATAAAGCAATTTTCCCCTTTAAGTCCTACAAACATTTCCTTCTGAGGAGCTCTTCGAGGAAGGGGCTGGCTGATCATTTGTAAGAGTGCTGTTCCCCTGGGCTGTTTCCAGCGCTGCTCAGTAATGCTCCAGGAGACCTGGCAATAATCCACCGCCAAGCTGTGCACGCCCTCAGTCACATCGGATTTTCAAGAAACATGTTAGCGTGGAACCGCACACCAGGCGCCCAACACCCTGTACGGGTTAGCAGGAGGAATGTGGGAGCCCACACCTATGGGCAGGTCACCCAAGTGGAAATGAAGGTTAGAAAAGTGCCAAAGCCCAGGAGCAGTGAAACATGGGCGAGCAGATTCCTCCTTTTGCAAGGACTGATTTGAATCCTTTGCCTTTAGTCTGCAGCAACAACCATGCTTCAGATCTCTGTTGCCTTGCCAATGCAAGTGTCCTCCGAGAAACCCAGGGAGACCTCTGGATGTAAGGGAGAAAGAAAGCACGGGCTAATCTAATCAGTGGAAAAGTAGTGAGACAAACTCAGGCCTCGCTGCAAAAGAAAGGGGAAAAATAAATTAAAAAATAAATAAAAATAAAAAATATTTTTAAAATCTCAGAACAAAGCCACCTCATCTACAACACTTTTTAAATGGAAATCAAACTGAAGATTGAAAGACCAGCCTGTGCAAGAAGCACATTTTCCTGTTCCCTGTAGAACAAGCAGAGGGTGGTTTCAATTCATCAGGGGCTGAGCTGTTGCACAATACAGCTCGCTGATGAATGAGCTACTGAGCTTTGTCCTCTTGGTGGCTCAGCTTCTCCAGTGTCTCTAAAATGTTTATTTATAAGTGGGAAATTACTAACAGGCCTTTGCAGAAACGAAAGCAGTTGAGGCTCCAGCTTTGGGAAGTCACCCACGGCGTCAGGCAGATGGAGCTGGGAAGCTCCATGAGAACAGGGGCAGAAGGCAGCAGAGCAGAGTGGATGCAGCTCCATTCTCACCACTGCAGGTGACCCGAGGAGTTCAGCTCCTGGCATGTGGTTCAGCCCACCAGAGCCCCGAGAGCAAACCTGAATGTTGCATCCTGCTGCTCTGAACTCACCTCTCCCCACATCACCATTCTTACACTCCTGCCAAAAAAATCCAGCCCTCAGATACACTTAGTCTTTGAGAGCACAAACCAGGCATCAGAGAACTACGCCCATCTTCCCCAGACAACAAAAAGCTGGAAGCAGCAGCACCAAGAAGGCTTGCCTTGCCTTTACATCTCCACAGGTTGTTAACTCTGAAACCTAATGACGGTGCTAAAACAGCAGCCACCTTTGGCTTGCTTCCAGGGCCCACTGCAGTGGGCTTGTGCCACCATCCTACTCTCCTTCCACAAAGCCCTAGCCCCTCAGAGGGAACATTCAGCTTACTCCAGATGCTTGCCATGGCATAGCCACTGCAGCATGCCAGAGACTGAAAACCTGGAACCTCACCTCTAATGTAGGACAAATGACAACCCACACAGCACAACTCTGTCTTACTCACCAAGAACAGCCCAGACACTGGGAACAACAGACCAACACCCTCAGGGAGTCCACAGATGCCAACGGCAACTTAAGAAAAGCTGCCTTTATTCTATAAAAGCAAGCAAAGACCTCAAACTCTTATCAGGCACTTATCACCAGGACAACAGAGAAAGGTCCTTGAACCCTGGCCAAAATGTTTTCCTTTCTGCTTCACAGAACACATGAATTGCAAGAGCAGCCTGTCTCCAGGCATACTTGTGCCTCAGAGACAGCAGCAAGATTTCCAGGATGAACTGATATGAAATCTTATGTTTCTTGTGGTCTAAGCCAAATCACATGTATAAGGATCTCAAACACTGACACCATTTTAAAAAAAATCCAACCCAACAGCATTACCTCTCCCAAGCACAGGCATTACTTGAAGACCTACATTCCTTTATCACACTACACTGATATATTAGCCCAGACCCCATGTTCCTCAGTAGTTTAAGCTGAAACACCTGCTGCAAACTGGGACACAGGCATTTCTTATTCTGTCATCTCTGGTTTGGGGGCAGAAGACTGGGGCTAAAGCCTGGCAGCAACAAAGCAGAGATGTGAAGAGGAAGCCTGAGTATTTTGCCTGTCTCCAGCAACGCTTCTTAGCATGAGTTATAAAACTCTGGAAAGTTTTGTTATTTATCCATATTTGCAGCCCTTGGAGCTGTAACTCACCATGCATAGGCCTTTCCTCCTGCTTGTATTACCTGCCTTTCTACTGGATTAAGTAAAAATTTCTGTTTTATTGAAGTGAAATTCCCACCCACATTGTCAGGCGCTTCAGGAGATGCTGCTGTACCCAGCTCCAGGTGAGCTGCCAAACGGCAGCACTCCCAAAAGCCCATCAAATAACCCTTCTCTGCAATGGACCATGTTGGTGTGTACGGGGCACAAAGATGGGCTGTGTGGCCAGAATGGGTACCAGCCCTGCCCAGCCTCTGTGGCACACCATGCTCCAAGGCCCCAGTGGCACTGAGCTCTGGGAAAACATCTGAAGAAGCCCAAGACCTTGTCCAAGTGTGCTTCACATCTTTCTGCAATAAAAAAACTATGTGTGCTCCAAACATGCTGCTCATATCAACACGGCCCCAGTGGCACTGTGCTCTGGGAAAACATCTGAAGGAGCCCAAGACCTTGTTCAAGTGTGCTTCACACCTTTCTGCAATAAAAAAAAACTGTGTGTGCTCCAAACATGCTGCTCATATCAACAGCTTCTGTTGCTGCAGCCCCACCACAGGCAACCCTCCTGCTGAGACGGAAGGTGACAGTGAACCCAGTGAGCCCATCCCCGTCCTGGCACACAAGCAGGGCTGCAGGAGACATCCAGGGATCAGAGCCAAAGGGGAGCAGCCTGCTGGGGCCCCTGCATGGCTCAGTCAGTGGCAGGGAGCAAGCCAACCTTTCGACCGTGCTTAGCAGCCGGACTCGGGTGTTTCTCAGCCTCACTATTTATACCAGCTTCACTATTTATACTTGGCTTGTTTTTGTCATGCATCTCATCTCCCCATTACTTTACATAATTTTTTTAGTCCTTTTTTATTTCTGTTTTCTGGGCTGGAGGTGTCATAAAATACTGGCAACACCTTGGAAACATCAGCCCTCCTATCTCCCTAAATTGCACATGCAGGAGCAGAGGGAAATCCTGCTGAGGGGAGCTGCATCCTAATCCCCCAGCACTTAATAAGCCATGAAAAGACATACTAATGGACAAATCTGATCAGGCAGTTATAATAATTTCAGTGCAAAAGCAATGCTTCCAGATGGAGAATTGCATAAAATTATGTTAGTGCCAAATCCAGCAGGTAAAAGGCATTGCCACACTGATTTCAGGCGCCTTTATAAGCACAAAATTATCTTATTGCCTCTACATAGGGGATAGCTACTGATTTAGAAAAAGAAAAAGCAAACTGAAAAACCCTACTGTGAACTCGCTATGGTCTAACCTCCTGATTGTACTTGGATTTGAAAATTTCATTAGAAAATAATTACAGAGAAACCGGAAATATTACAGAGGCCTCATCACCAGACCCAGGAGGTTTTCTTGGCAGCAGAGCAGCTTCAGGCAGTGCTAGAAGATTTCTGACTATGTTGTTACAAAGTGAAAAGGAAAGACAGAGTCTTTCTAAACACCACTCTGCAGGAAAAAGGCTTTTGACTGATAATCCAATCTTTTTCAGAAAAAAAAAAAATCAAAACAGTTTTCCTACTGGGATGTATGTGACAGATGAACATCTGCCTGTTGAGGCTGCAGTTGCCGTTAGAGTTAACTGCTGTAACGCAGCCGCTTCCCACTGAAGGAAGCTCATGACAGAGCTGCCCTCTTTCCTCATCCCTGTTTGTTATTTCAACAGACCCAGCAGCCACCAAGAGTGATGAGAACGAACAAATGGGAATAAAAATAAGTCCTCAAAGACATGCAAAGCATTGGCCATTAGTTTTTTTTTAATCTTTCTGCTTGGCCTTATATCTATTGTGGTTTACAATTCAAATGGTAGAGGGATTTATTACAGCAAAACCAGATCAAATACATCCCTTGGGTAAGCATTATACTATATGTACCTGCTCTAAAGAAAAGTGAGGTGGCTGCTTTGCTTTGTCTTAGATAAGAGGAGTTTGTCCTGCAATGAGCTATGAGGTCAGAACAGTTCCACTCTGAACAGCGAGGTCTGAACAGCCACATGCACCACCAAAATTAAATATACACTAATCACAGGTGAACTGGAATCGTTTAGGCCTGATGGTCGAATAGGTCATTTGTGAATCCCAGAGCCCTGCTCACATCCCCGCTATAAACGCCTTGGGGGAAAAAAGGAATGGTTAGGGTAACATTCCCTGCGGCAACCTGAGCATCTCCACAGTGATGCTGCTGCAGCAGGAAGATGTCTCTCTGCCTTGCTCCAAAGAGGCTCCATCCCTCCAAACCTCATGTGGAGAAGGGGATCTACACAGCCCTGACAGTACAGCCTGCTCCAGAAACTCGGAGCCTGTGAACATACAGCTCACACTATGTGCCTACGCATCCCTCGGCTTTATGCAGAGCCATCTCAGCATCCCCGGCAGCATCCCCTGGCATCAGGGTGCTACTGCACCGGCAGTCCTGGGGCCCTAAAGCCCGGAGAACCACGAGTTTCATTGAAGCCAATTATAGCACATTATAAATAGAGGATCCTGCTTGTTTTGGAACCAGCAAATAGCGAGCGGCAGGTTCTGCTTCCACAAATAGCCCAGGGAACTGGTAAGGCCAGGCCCACATCAGCCCGACTGAGAAGTGCTGGGGCTAAAATGACACTGCTGGGGAGCAAGGAGGTGACCCCCACCCTGGCCAGAAACTGAGGTGGACAAGCCTGGGCGCCAGTCATCAGTGGAGTCAGGCTCTGCTTTAGCAAAGCCTGTATCCTACTTATCTGCAGGAAAACAGAGCTTCCATCCCACACCTTCCTCAAGTCTTCTAAGTCAGCAAGCTTTATAATAACCACAGATACACTTTTATAAACAAACAGATGCTTTTGTAATGATTTTTAGGCATGTTCGTGATATCCGATACAAAAAGCAGGCAACTCTCTGGTTCATTATCTATTCTTACGGAACCAGAGGGCAACAAATTCACACTGAATTCAATCGGGCACCTGCTCAGAGCAATTCCCAGCAGGGAAGGCATCGCATTCTCCAATTCTAAAACACAACAGCATTTTTTTAATCTTTTAATATTATTGATTTTTTTTTTCAGGTGGGGAGAGAGAAATGCCAAGTGTGATGTCAGCAGGCAGCAGTACATGGCACAACTGCTCTTTCCAAAAGTGGAGCACTCAATGCCAACTGAAGCACCGGCTGGATATTGCATGATAAGAGACAAGCTATGCTGTGCATACTTGGGGCAAGAGAGGTGAGGGTTTGACCCCTTGAGCCCTTGGGGCTTGCTCTGCCAAGGCCAGGTTGCTATATCGTTATGATAAGGGTAATCCTGTTAGGCAAACACATGAAACAAATAGTCATTCCTGATTGCAGACCTTGTCTAGGCAAATCTAACCTAGGGTTAGAAATGTGCTGAGCGGGCAGTCCTGCGGCACAGCGCACTAGGGGCTGAGCGAGGGATATGTGGGGTCTTCTGCACCCCAGGACCCTGGTGCAGGCACTCTCTGAGACTCAGCCTCATGCCTGGAAGCATCTAAAAATTGCAACGGAATAAGTTCCCTCTCTTTACCTTTCACTTCTTGTGTGGAAGAGGACAGATGACTCTTATGTCAGGCTGTTTTGCTTCTATATTTATGTCCTGCCTTAGGCTCACAATGTTCAGCTCGGGTGCAATCCAGTCTGGTCGTATTAATACATCTGGGAAAATATTTTTAACAACCAACATCAAGCTGAAGGCCAAAATCGTCCACAGGCACCAGGAGTGTTCTGACCCCTCCCATTCACTTGCTTCCAAAACAGAAAGGCTCCCCAAAAGGTACTTTTCTGTCTTTTAAGGGACAAATACACTTTTAAGCTTCCTCTGTAACATACTGGATACTGGATCAAATTTAATTTCTGCTGCAGCTCTGGGAGTTTCACTAGGTTTCTGAAATGATGAAGGTGGCTTATTTATTACAGGTTCCAAAATCAAGGCTTAATGACGAGTGGTCTGTGAACCTAGCCAAAATAAAGAGGACACTGATGATAGCCTGTGACCATCCCTGAGGGCTTGTGAGATGGCTGCAGCTGAAGGACTGTATCACCTTGCTGCCCACCTCACTTCTGCCAGACCACTTTTCTCTGTCAAGGAACCAGAATAAAAAGTAAGTTTCAAAGCCTTAAAAATTGGGTTATCCCACCAGTGGACACTGACAACCTCAATGGATCCATGACATCAGTTGAGCCATTTATTCAGCCTCCCATCAGCCAGGACTAATATTTGACAGTGGTCAACCCTCAGGTTAGGTACTTCCTCCAGAGCCAGTAGAGAGATTTCCTTTACAAAATAAAGTGTTTCAGAGTTTCCCTTGAGCTCCCAAGCATCATTTAGGATGCAGATTTTTGGAAGGGTGTCACATTTGCTCAGCAGCTGCCAGGAAACAAGAGTAACAAGAGAAGACTTGTTTGCTCTGCTGTTTCCAAAGCAGATTTTCTTTCATGCTGTAGGTCAGGGTGGTGCTGACCCTGTAACACAGCAAAGAAAGCAAAGCAGCCAGGGTTATGGGCAGCTCAGGCCCAATGTGAAATGATGATTAATACAAAGTCAGGCAAGTAGAGAGTGACTGTAATACAAAAGAAGGCTGAGGAGGAAGAAGAGGTGGGTGCTGAGTGAGACAGTGCGGGGGTGAGCAGTGAGAACAGGGTTTAAGGTCATGACTCCTCCCCTGGATGGAGTGATGATGTCTGATGGTTTCAGCAAGGGAGCCAAGAGCAATGCCCCAGCCCAGATCACTGCTGACTCTGTGGCATCTTCAGTGGTCTTATTTCTCAAATGAAAATATTTTCCCACTTCCCAGGAAAACTTCTGTGTCTTTTTTCCAAAGTGATTCAAGATTCTGAAATGAAAGGACAGAGTGATTTGTAGCGGCCATTTGCCAATAGAGCCCCCTGAAAAACGGAGATGGGCAAAACAAGCACACAAACGGCACGTATGTGATAGATGTTACAGACTCGGAGGTGGGGATGGGAGCGGGGTGCTTTCCTCTCTGTGTCTGATGTGCCACAGACAACTATGGTGAGTTGCCCTTACCATCATGCAGGGAGGAGATGTGCCCTCCTCCTTCTTGGGGAGGGAAGGACAGTCCCTGGGCAGCCTGCCCCTTCCTCACCTGCCCTCCCATCCCTGGTCCTGCAGGCAGCCAAGGGCTCTGCTTCCTGCTTCCCAGCTGGGTGCTCCAGAAATGGCAGAAATAAAAGGTGAGTTCCTCAGGCCGGGAACCACCAGCAACCGAAGAAATGAAACAGGAAGATTTCTGGAGAAAATGTTTATCTAAGGCTTCCACGAGGTGTCAGCAACAGCTATTCATCACAGCTAAACAGAGGTGCTTGGGGCTGCCATCTGCCTCTTGGTCTGACATGTTCTCACCAAAGGAGAACAAGGCCTGTCTAGTGACTGATAGAAGCTCTGCCTTCATGTCTCCCCACAGGCCAGCACTGGAGGACCAGCCTCTGTCCCCTGTCTAAGGACAGCAGAGCAGAGGAGTCTCTATGCAGAGATAGATCCTCTATCCCAAGGATCAAACCAATATACTTGCGTGTTATCTGTGACCTAAAAAGCTCACCAGCTAAAGCAGGATGGTTGAAGCAGCGTTACTGCACTCGTTCTGCAGATGGGATGCTGGTAGCACAGTGAGATTAAACTGGAGGTCAATGACGTACCCGCAGAGGGAGAAGGACACGCAGCAGGTACCTCCCAGCCCAGCGCCTCTACTGCAAACCTCTGATTCCCCTCACTCATTACGTCTCTCTGAGACATTGAATTTTAGCTAAACAGGACATTATGCATTTCTACCCAACTTGTTGACAAAGACCCTCAAGCCAGAGGTTTAAAGCAAAGCAGCAGCTCTGCTGCTCCAGCCCACCATGGGTCAGGGGCAGTTGTCTGAACTCTGCTGACCTTTGGTCCCAAGCTTGCTTTCAAGAGAGGAGACTGGTAAATGTTCAGAGTCAAATCTGCACACAAAATCCTTGCAAGGACCAAGGTAAAACCTCTATCTTTCAGCCCTTCTCAAAAATAAGGGGTGTATTCTTTGCCCATCTTTCATCTCATGCTCAAAACCAGCACTAAACATTAACTATGTTCAGTGTGCTCACTGATACTGCCTATTTTCATATTGCTTTTAATTACACCCACAATCACATCCATTAAGTCAATATGATCCTGTCCTCAGTTTAATGAAAACCTCAGAAAACAAATGACGTCTGTGACAAGAAACCGCGAAGCTTTTCCCTTCGTCCCATTACGTGGCTGGGTTTCAGTAGCGTTAAGCAGATTTTAGTTGGTCACTGGATGGAGAAACCAAAGGATCAATGTCCTGGAAGAGGGTGAAGAAAAAAATAACTCTGAGAGGACACGTCACTAATTGGACATGGTCGCACCAACAGAATAATCTTCGTCATGTGCCAAGGAACGTGTGATAAGCCCTCTCATAGTCGGATCAGCAATAAGATCAGTTACTTAATTCAAACTGATTAAAACCAGGCTGGACTGCAAACAAACAAGTCATGTCTGTGGGTCTGCACATAAAATATATATCACAAAATTAAAAAGCTTTCTGGGCTACCATGTTAAGTCAGTAGTACTGGGCATGCTATAAACAATTCTGGGGAGAAATGTAATACTTTTTCTCCAGTGCAGCTCACAAAAAGGCTGCCTTTCCTACAGGCAGGCTCTTGCTTTGAATGTGACAGATACACTTTGCAAACAGGGGCCAGCCACTGGGTCACCCACTGGCTGCGAGGCCGTGAGGACTCAGCACACTCCAGTCTATTTTTAAGCCAGTGCTGGGATCCAAAGCACCCTATGGTTGCAGCTGGTCCCCCCACCTCCATAGGAGAGCTTGGCCTGAGAAAAACAGTCCCACTTCCATGCCAAATATATTAATTTCCAATGCAAAAGTCAATTTGGCTTTGCGACTACAATAATCTCCTGCCTTTGGGCTCTGACGCCACTTGGCTTATCCAGACATGCGTGGAAAATGAGCAGAAAGCTGGACATCCAAACCAATGGCAATGTCCTGGAAGCAGCGGGGAAAGGATTTGGGATTCATGGTCAGGCAGGACCATCCCCTGGAGCAGGCAGCGTGCAGAGATGTGGCAGGTACTGCTGCCATCAGCGACAGGCAGCGAGGCACAGGCAGGTGAGGCTGCACCACACACAAAGGGCGGGCTATGAAATCAGCTATTTTTAAACCATTTCTTTTGATCTTGCACTTTGGTACAAATTATCCCGTGGCTGCAGACAGAGGATGCGACTGGCAGGCGAGTGCCCTGGCGATAGCAGGGAGTGGCGGAAGCGGCTGCCTTTAATGAGTTTTCATCTGGAATTGGACACGAGCGATGAAAGAGGATTTTCTGTGCCGTGACTGACACCCGAGACGCCAGGAGCTGCGGTGGATCTGCGGGGAACCTTGGATGACGAATCGCACTGACAAACGCTGGACATAATTCTCTCTGGCAAAGCAGCTCAGCGCATGTTACCCTGATTTCTCTCCCCTCAGATGTGGTCACCGGGAGTTTCTGAGCATGACAGCGGTGTGCAGTGTCCTGCCCAGCTCACCCACCTACTGCATCCCTCACACAGACCCTCGGGTTTTGGTGTGAGCACCACGTGGCAGGGAAGAAGTGCCTTACAAAGCAAACCTCGCATAGTTTAAGCATTGTTTCCCTGGCTGAATGGCGGTTAAGAAGCAACACAACAAAAGGAGCGGTTGTTCCTCGCCAGTTCCGTTCTCATCAGGGTCAAGGGGAGGGTTGGCAGTGTGACACGGGCTCCCTCCCTGCCACCCCGAGCAGCTCCACAGAGAGGGCTACAAGAAAGTGGGATGTCTCAGCAGACACCCAGCAATCCACCCCAGTGTGCACACACGTATGCAGTGGTGGGATGTGCGGGAAGTGTCACCTGTTCCAGCAGCAATCTACCGCACTGACAAAGGGACAGCTGGGGAACACAAGAGCTGTTGGCCATGAACACAACAGCCCCCTGCATCTCCTGCCTGCAGAGTCCGATCACACCCTCCTGAGGGCGATGGCTGCAGGCAGGGGAGATGCCGGGGGCCAGACACGTGGTGCAGAGGAGGGAAATGCTCTGAACTCGCTCGGAGGGGGTAAGGATCCCATGATCTGCTGTCCCTAGGAGGCCTTGTGAGAGAGATCTCGGTAACGACAGCACTTGCTTTACCAGTGCATGGCTGTTACCTGTACACACGCATCTTAGGGCCAAGGGACTACAGGCACCCAAGGGAGGGAGGCCCTGGTGCAGGGCAGCCAGCAGCGCCG